>NC_080377.1:117137785-117437785 GCF_014773155.1 Arachis stenosperma
GAGAGGAGGGGGAGAGAAAGAGAGAAAGACAAATAGAGAGGATGAGAGAGAGATAAAAAGGAAGAGGGAAAAGAGAGAGAGAAGGGAGAGAGAGAAGAGAGAGAGAGGGAGAGAAGGATAGAGAGAGAAGAGAGAGAGAAATAAAGGAGAAAGGGGGGAGAGAGAAAAGGGAGAGAGAAAGAGAGAGAGGAAGACAAAGAGAGGGGAGGGAGAGAAAGAGAAAAAGGAGAGTGAGAACGAGAGAGAGATAGAGAGATAGATAGATAGATAGATAGAGAAAGGAAGAAGATAGAGGGAGAGAAGTGATAGAGAAATAGGGGAAGGAGAGAGAGAAGCGGAGAGGGAATATGGAAAGAAGGAGAGAGAGAGCATTGAAAAAGAGAGAGAATGATAGAGAGAAAGGAGAGAGAGAAAGAGATAAAGAGAGGGGATGGGGGAGAAGGAGAGAGGGGAAGAGAGGAACGAGAGACAGAGAGAAAGGAGAGAGAGCATGTGGAGAGGGAGAGAGAGAAGGATAGATAGAGAAGGGGGAGAGAAATAAAGGGAATGGGAGAGAGGAAGAGGAGAGAGAGAGAGAGAGAAAGACAAAGAGAGAGTAGAGGGAGAAAGAGGGAAAGAAGAGTGAAAGAGAGAGAGGAGGGAGAGAGAAAGAGAGAGAGAGAGGAGGGAGAGAGAGGAATAAGAGAAGGAGAGAGAGAAGCGGAGCGGAAAAAGGGAGAGAGAGGGAGAGAGAAGGATAGTGGAAAAAGGGAGAGAGATGAAGAGAGAAAGAGAAGAGAGAGAGAAGAGAGAGAGAGAGAGAGAGAGAGAGAGAGAGAGAAGAGGGAGAGATAGGAGAGAGAGGGAGAGAAGGAGAGAGAGAGAGAAAGAGGAGAGGAGAGAGAAAGGGGAAGATGAGAGAATGTAAAAACTATTGTTTTATATATTAAAATTAGTTTTAGCTTATGAACCAATTTAAACTGGTTTTTTCATTAAAACTGGTTTTATTTTTATGAACTGGTTTGAACTGGTACATTGTATTATAAACTGGTTTAAAACCAGTTTCTTATGTGACAAAGTAGTGTGGTTCAGTTTCTAAACCATTTAAAATGGTTTAGTGCAGTTTTAGTTCAATTTATGAAAAAACTGAACCATGCACACCCCTAGTCTTAATACCCGTAGAGACATTTTGTTAGCCACAACTTTAGCACGTTTAGACATGCTCTTTTTTGTGGCAAAATGAAAGGATGCATAACGAAATAATTATTTCTGCCACACTTTACCCGTGACAAAATTGGTCAGGCCGGACTTTTTAGCCACACTTTTTTTCGTGGCTAACAATAAAAGTTAAATTAAAAAAAACATCATAATAAAAATACTCCTTAATATAAAATTTCATCAGATAAGATTAAAAAAATAATAATAATAACATTCCTATACATATCATCCATAGTATAAAAATATGAAATTAACTAATACTTAGTATTAAAAAGCAAATATCATGGATTACATGGGTTTAATGTTAAAAAAATTCAAAGATAACTATTACAAAATAAATATCAGACTTTGCTAAAATGATACAAGAAACTGAAAGCCTAAAAATACTAAGACAAAATAAATTTATTAATCTATGCATTTCTTGTTACACATACAACTCACATGCAAAAAATGTAACTTCAGCTACTAAATTATACATTCTGTTGATACTCCAGTTGCTTTGTGTGCTCCAATAAAATTTGCTAAGCAAGACAGAGATTAAGAATCAAGCTAAAAAATTAATAGGTCAGGATTTGACTCTTTCAAAGATGATCACAACACTTACTTCGAGGATGTAATTTACAATTGCTTTGCAGCCTTCAATTGCTAGCTGCATAATATTTTTCAAAATGTCAATTGATAGTTTAGAATCTATCTACAGTCTACACAGCTAGTAACAAAAGAAAGAATGCATATTGAAATAACAAAAAAAGTTCTAAAATTAATTTACATTGTTGACTAAAAGAAATATAAAAAATAAAATAATGCCAAAAAAAATTAACATGAAGGAGTGCAATTTTATTCAATGTTGGAAGAATTCTAACAGTAACATCAGGACCTCCAACACTGTCTTCTACTTAGTTCAAATTCATCCATATTCATACAAGCTTCAATAATTACAAAGCCACAAAGCTAAATCAAAAGTTGAACAGTTTAAAAGAAAACACAAATTTGCATGGGAATCCCAGCATCGACAAGAGCTAAAGTTGCGGCATTGATACACATAGATCTAGTTCCTACACAAGGAATATTGGGGAAGAGTTAGTGAATGGTCAAAAAAATAGTCTTTTAAATAAAAAAAATAAAGATCCAACCAAGAGAAAATATTAGATAAACATAAAAAAGGGCTATTTAAGGTTCCTTCCAATCTTCTTTGTGATTCAGGATTGCCTGTAAAATCTTGATTTCCGCTATTTTGAGACCTTCTTTGGCGACTCAATGCTGAATTTACAAAGAATACAGAGAAACTGAACAATAGTCTGAACCTGTGAGGGAGTTCTTCCGATTTTCCAGTGAGTGGATTTACTTTGGTACTAAGTGAAAGTTATTTTTAAGTTTTTTTGCCCAAAATTTCACTTTTATTAGTGTAAATATTCATTTGAATTTATTTAGGTCAAGTAATTGAGATTTTTAATTTAAATTAATACTTAATTATAATAAAAAATATAAAATTATAATTATATATCATATTTCAAAAGACGATACATACTAATTAGGATTATAAATTTGGCTCATTGGATTTAAAAAAATAAAAAAGATATCCGAAGAAAAAAAATTAAAATTTTGTAACTATTCATACCCTGACCCAACGCTAAGGCCCAGGTCCATACGATAAGATCCAACCCACTAGTTGGATTCCTCAATACACCGGCCTTCTCTCAAGAAGTCGGTGCTCCCCACGACTTGCTCTAAGGAAGTCGGGAGCAAAGATTAGCTGGCGGATAATAACTGCCCCTAAAATCTCTCAACCCACTTCCAGGAGCCATATCGCAACCTCCCTAAGATAAAGGGACGGTTATCCACCTTAAAAGGTGGAACTGCTCCAACGGTGGTTATTGATTCACCACTATAAATACACTGACACCCCTCAGGTATCTCTAAGTCCCAATACTCTCTAGACCTGCTCACACCCTTGCTAACTTAGGCATCGGAGTGTCTTTGCAGGTACCACCCCCCATTCTCTCACACGTACAAATCGGGCAGAGGCCCTAACAGTGCGATCACGCTCGAAGGCTTCCCTTCTCAGATGATTGGGCCAACCCAACGAGTGCAGCTCATTAATCTCCGGTTACCCAACGTAACATTGGCGCCGTTGCCGGGGAACCGAGAGATCAACCAGTAATGGCAGACAACTCACCCAAAGATGGTCATACAGCGTCTGATTCCGAACAAGAAAATCCAGATACTGGGAACAATGACGCGGACCTGACCCTTCACCAAGGAACCAACGACCAGCATAGTGAAGGCACATCTGGACTTAAGAACCCAAAGGTAAATTCCTCAGAGGGACGAGAGTCCGGAAAGGAAGGGCCACCCCATACAACCGAGCTAAAAGGGCTGGTCCACGGCCACCAAGGTCGTCTGGAGCAACTGGAACAGGAACTAGAACGACAACGAAAGGCAGAGCGAAACCTCAGGGAGGAGATAGAACGACGAAAAGAGTTGGAAGAAAAACTCTTGAAGCTTGAATCCTCCCTTAAAAGTCAGAACTTCTGCGGTGACCGAGAAGAGTCGCCCCTGGGAGGAGAGGACCCGTTCAGTGAGGACATAATGAGGGCGAAACTTCCAAGAAACTTTAAAAGCCATGATATGAACCTCTATGACGGGACCACAGACCCGAAGCATCACTTAAGCAATTTCAAAATTCGGATGTATCTGGCTGATGCTTCTGATGCAACTCGCTGCAAAGATTTTCCGACCACCCTATCGAAAGCAGCAATGAAGTGGTTTGATAGCCTCCCTCTGAGGTCGATTACCAGTTTTGAGGACCTTTCAAGAAAGTTCCTAATGCGATTCTCCATCTAGAAGGATAAAGTAAAACACGCACCGAGTCTCCTGGGAGTTAAGCAGGAGGTCGGGGAACCTCTACGTGACTACATGGAAAGGTTCAACAAAGCGTGTTTGGAAATTCAAGACCTGCCCACAGAGGCAGTTATCATGGGGTTAGTAAATGGACTTAGAGAGGGCCCCTTCTCTCAGTCCATATCAAAAAGGCACCCCACCTCTTTGAGTGATGTACAAGAGAGAGCAGAAAAGTACATCAACATGGAGGAAAATGCCAAACTGCGGGAGCCCAACTGGTGACAGGGGCCCCCTCACTCAGCAAAAGAGAAAGAAAGGGAGCCCAAGAAAAAAGAGAAGGTCGGCCCCGACAGGTCGAGGAGATATCACTCCTATACTCCTCTAAAAGTCTCCCTAGTGGACGTATACAGAGAAATCTGTAACACTGAAAGGTTGCCGCCTCCTAGACCCATCAAGAACAAAAAGGGAGTAAGTCGCGGCGACTACTGTGAGTACCATAAGATGTATGGTCACTCAACAAATGATTGCTACGACCTTAAAAATGTGATAGAAAGGTTGGCCAGGGAAGGCCGACTTGATAGATATCTCATGGAAAGGTCGGAGAATTCTGGAAAAAGAAAGCGAGATGATGAAGACAAGATAGAGCCACCACCACAAACCCCCGAGAGACACATACATATGATCTCTGGAGGATTTGCAGGAGGGGGCTCACTAAATCATCTCGCAAAAGACACCTGAAGCGAGTTTATCAAGTTGGAAACGAATCTCCCAATCTCCCAACCATCTCGTTCACCAAAGAGGACGGACAGGGGATCATGCCTGGGCATGACGACCCGGTGGTGATAACCATGATCTTGGCAAATGCCAACCTCCATAGGACCTTGGTGGACCAAGGGAGTTCGGTTGACATACTTTTTAAGCCCGCATTCGAAAAATTAGGGTTGGATGAAAGGGAGCTAAAAGCTTACCCGGACACCCTGTATGGACAACGAGACATGCCAATTAAGCCACTGGGATACATCCCCCTCCACACGACCTTCAGAAAGGGGGAAAATTCCAAAACTCTGAGCATCGACTTTATCATCATCGATGTCGAATCGGCGTACAACGCCTTAATCGGCAGGACTACGTTAAATTGGCTCGGAGCGGTGGTGTCAACCCCTCACCTTTCCATGAAATTTCCAACACCTAAGGGAATATTGACGGTACGAGGAGACCAAAAGTTGGCGAGAAAATGCTACAATGAAAGCTTAAACCTTCGAGGAAAAAGCAAGGAAGTTCACACCATAGAACTTGGGGGAATAAAAGCGAGGGAAGAGCTGTGACCACAACCGGGTGGAAGAACTGAAGAGGTCCAAATCGGTAAAGAGGAGGGAAAAAACACCAACATAGGGGCCAGCCTAGACGAAGATTTGAAGCAAAGGCTGATAAAGCTCCTACGAGATAATTCCGACCTCTTTGCGTGGAAAGCTTCCGACATGCCAGGGATAGACCCTCAACTCATGTCCCACAAGCTGTCGGTACATCCCGGATCACGACCCGTACAGCAGTGCAGGCGCAAGCTCGGAACAGAACGAGCTTAGGTGGTGGAGGAGCAATTGCAAGCCCTCTTGGAGGCCGACTTCATCCGAAAGGTCAAATACCCGGCATGGCTAGCAAATGTAGTGCTAGTCAAAAAGCAAAACGGCAAGTGGATGATGTGCGTCGACTACACTGACCTGAACAAAGCATGACCCAAAGACCCATATCCACTTTCCAGTATTGACACCCTAGTAGATGCAAGCTCAGGGTATCAATACTTGTCGTTTATGGATGCTTACTCGGGATACAACTAAATCCCGATGTACAAGCCGGACGAGGAAAAAACTTCATTCATCACACCGAGAGCAAACTACTGCTATGTGGTGATGCCATTTGGGTTAAAAAATACTGGGGTCACATATCAAAGGTTGATGAATAAGGTGGTCGCTCCCCACCTTAGGAACTTAATGGAGGTCTACGTAGATGACATGCTGGTAAAAACTAAGGATGAAACCGACCTCTTGATAGACCTCTCGCAAGTTCTTGACACCGTAAGGTCACACGGGATGAGACTAAATCCCACAAAATGTACCTTCGCGGTGGAGGCGGGAAAGTTTCTAGGGTTTATGCTAACACAAAGGGGAATCGAAGCAAACCCCGATAAGTGCAAAGCTATCCTGTAGATGAAAAGCCCGACTTGTCTGAAGGAGGTCCAACAATTAAATGGAAGACTTGCCGCCCTTTCCAGGTTCCTGGCGGGATCGGCACTAAGATCCCTTCCACTATTCTCCCTACTAAGAAAAGGATGCCAGTTCGAATGGACTCCGGAATACGAAGAAGCTTTCCGGGAGTTAAAAAAGTTCTTGAGCCAACCTTCAATCCTGACCCGACCCATAGTCGGGGAAGAGCTCGTCCTATACCTGTCAGTAGCAGACAGAGCTATAGCATCAGCTCTAATATGGGAAGATGAAGTCGGGCAGCATCCTGTGTATTTCACTAGCAAGGTCCTACAGGGCCCAGAACTAAAGTATCAAAAACTTGAAAAGTTTGCATACTCCTTAGTAGTGGCCTCACGCCAATTACGGCTGTATTTCCAAGCACACACGATAAAAGCCCGAACGAACCAGCCCATGAAGCAGGTCCTTCAGAAGACGAACATTGCAGGCAAAATGGTTCAATGGGCAATAGAACTCTCCGAGTTCGACTTGAAATACGAAGCCCGAACGGCAATAAAAGCTCAATGCCTCACCGACTTCCTAGCGGAATGCGCGGGAGATCAAGAGAAGAAATCCACTACATGGGAGTTATATGTAGATGGGTCCTCCAATAAAGTTGGAAGCGGGGCAGGCATAATATTGGTCAGCGAAGGGGGAACGCAAATTAAAGTTTCCCTCAAGTTCGAGTTCCCAGCTTCCAACAATCAGGCAGAATATGAAGCCTTGATTGCAGGGTTAAAGCTGGCAGAAGAAGTCGGTGCAACCAAAATAATGATATTCAGCGACTCTCAGGTGGTAACCTCCCAAATAAACGGAGAGTATCAGGCCAAAGATCCCAACATAAAAAAATACTTGGACAAGACCTTGGAGCACCTTAGGCGCTTTAAGGAGACCCAGGTGAAGCATATAACTCAGAACCTCAACAGCAGAGCAGATGCCCTCTCCAAGCTAGCAAGTACCAAACCAGGAGGGAACAACAGAAGCCTGATCCAAGAAACTCTCCCTGAACCCTCCGTGGACAAAATGGAGGCTGCTCAAGATGTCTTTGAAATCACCGGGTTAGACCTCGGATGGATGAAGCCCTTAGTCGAATACCTGAAATTCGACATCCTTTCCCAAGAGGAAAAAGAGGCCAAGAAAATCCGGAGGGAAGCACAAAATTACACGCTAGTGAAAAATATCCTCTATAAAAGGGGGATATCAACACCACTACTAAAGTGTGTCCCGACCTCAAAGACAACTGAGGTGCTAGAGGAGGTGCACAATGGAATCTGCGGAAACCATCTTGGAGCAAGGTCGTTAGCTAAAAAAGTAATTCGAGCTGGATTCTATTGGCCGACCTTACAAAAAGATTCCACGGAATTTGTGAAAAAGTGCCAGCCATGCCAAATGCACGCAAACTTCCATGTAGCCCCTCCCGAGGAACTCATTAGTATAACTTCCCCATGGCCTTTTGCAAAGTGGGGATTGGATTTGCTAGGACCATTCCCACAAGCGCCGGGGCAAGTAAAATATCTAATAGTGGGAGTGGATTACTTCAAAAAGTGAATAGAAGCAGAACCATTGGCCACCATCACCGCTCAGAGAAGTCGGAAGTTCCTCTACAAGAACATTATCACCAGATATGGGGTACCCCACTCCATCACCACTGATAATGGCACTCAATTCACCGACTCAACCTTTAAAAATCTGGTAGTCAGTATGAAAATCAAACATCAATTTACATCGGTGGAACATCCATAAGCAAATGGACAAGCCGAGGCAGCAAATAAAGTCATATTGACAGGGTTGAAGAAAAGGTTACAGGACGCAAAAGGAGTCTGGGCCGAGGAACTCCCACAAGTACTTTGGACTTATCAGACCACACCTCAGTCTGCCACAGGAGAAACACCCTTCCGACTTGCTTATGGCATAGAAGCCATGATACCGGTCGAAAACAACGAGCAAAGTCCAAGGGTGAACTTCTACGACGAGGTTGGAAACATAAAGGGACACAAAGAAGAACTTGAACTACTCCCTGAAGTCCGCGAACGAGCCCATATTAGAGAAGCAGCATTGAAACAAAGGATGACAAACAGATACAACAAAAAAGTCATTCAAAGAAGCTTCGCCCCAGACGACTTGGTTTTGATTAGAAACGACATAGGAGTCAATAAGTCAGGGGAAGGAAAGCTCGCCGCTAATTGGAAGGGACCATACAAGATTAGTGAGGTCTTAGGAAAAGGTTATTACAAGGTGACCGACTTAAACGGCGCCGAGCTACCTAGGTCGTGGCATGCTTGTAATATGAAAAGGTACTACAGTTAAAAGCGAACTCTACTCCCTGATGTACTCTTTTCCCAACTTCATGATTTTTTCCCAAAATAAAAAGGTTTTTTCTGAAGAAGGGTTTTTAACGAGGCATCACAGTAGAGACTAAAGGGTCATAGATAGCCCAAAACCCTTAGTAGCAATAAAGTACCTTTGCAAATAAATAAAGATCTTTTTCAAATATCTCTTATAAATTCCATATCGCTTTCTACGAAACGCGCCGACTTAAGCTTGACAAAGCGTGAAAATCCCATGAACCGACGTAGATGGTCGTCAGGATGAAACGACGAGGTACAAGTCGGTGTAAAGAGGTTATAAAAGTCGATCGTGAACAAACTCGAAAATTAACTAACTAATGAGTCGGGAATTCCGAGAAGCAAAGAAATGCATCGCAAAAATAACTTAAGTTATAAAAACTCAATATACCAAAAATTGAGCACAAGGAATACCGAAGAGAGATCAGAAAACCCATATAAGGCAATAAAGACTATCCCAAACCTTCAAGGAAAGTTCAAAGAAAAACTTAGAAGAAGAGACAGCCAGCCAAGAAAAGGTTTTTTCCAGAATAAAAGATCAAAAAAGGTTTCGAAACCTAAAACAGAAAAAGCATGCACACAACCAACAAAAATAACCTAAACCCTTGTCCAAAAAAGGATATTTTTAAATATTTTATTTACGGCCATAAAAGGCCAAGAAAATGTCAACCGCATACCACAACAACATAAAAATAAATACTTTAAAAAAGTGGGGACCCACAAGCCGGGCCCCCATATAGCCAAAGATAATTTTTTCAAATGGCATCACCATCACAACCTGGAAGAGTAGTCAGAGCAACACCAGAGTCAGGGAGAGAAACATCCATAGGAGCTGGAGGGGAAGTCTTAGGAGCCTTGGAAGAACTCGGAGCATCATCTGGTCGGGGAAGAGACTCTATGATTCTCTGACCCCGAGTCTTTAGCTCGGATTCAGACATAGGTCGGGGAGGAGACACGATCGCCCCATCAATTACAACCTTGTCCGGGTCCAACGGTGAGAGATTCAGGTCGGGAGCAATGACCCCGACCTGTTCCCTAAAAACCCTCCAAGCCTCCTCGGATCCCTCGGCAATAGAGTCCTCCAGCTCCGCATAAGCGTCCCGAGCTCTTACTAGATCTTTTTTGACCTCCACAAGGTCCTGAAATAAGCTCGAGTAGCTCTGTTTCGCCTTCTCCCATAGACCCTCCGTCATAGAGCACCGGCCCATCAACTTCTCCCCCTCCTTCCGGAGAGTATCCCTTTCTTTTTTCAACTTGGTGACCTTCTCCTTCAGGCTCCTCTCAGCCTCTTGATATAAGAGAATCCTCCCCTCCAGCTCTTCAACCCTCTGGGACAAACCCAAAGAGCTAAGAGGGGTCTTCTCAAAAATATCAAGAAACTTGGTGCAGACCCCCGCCGCCCTGATACTCTCCTGAGCCAGAATAGTAAGATGGTTTCGAAGAGAAACATCGTCCATACTTATACGAGTATAAGGATAGATATGCTCTCGGATAAATCGAGGCGCATCCACTTTGGCCTCACCCTCAAAAGGAGAGCCAGACTCTAAAGCCTTGCACTTTTTCTTTTCTGGCTCAGGAGAAGGTCGGGAAGAAGGGGGTGGCAGAGAAGAAGCCGAGGAGAAAATAACAATAGGTCGAGCAGGAGTCTCCAAGCTGTGAGAAGAAGGGGAAGGGGAAGGACCAGCCGCCCTGGCGCCACCAATTCTGGCGCGGGATCTCACTTTGGCCTCCTGAATCTCTGGTAAGACTCCCTGGAATTCTTCTTCGTCATTTCTACAAGAAATATTAGGTAGCCAAAGTTAGTAAAATAAGTCGGAAGAAATAGTGGTGCAAAATATCAAGTAGGAAACTACGATAAAGCAAAGAAAAACTACCTAGTTGAGCCTGGATAAAGGTCGGGGACCCCTGGAGAAACTTTTTCGTATCCAGGTAGGGGGCTCTCCCCCATACTTCTCGGAGAAACCCCACAACGGCCGCCTCCACCTCATCCAAATCATCCAGACCGTATTTTTCACAAGGAGAGGCCTCTAACCAATACAAGGAAAAGCGAGGAGAAGAATTTTCATCCAGGAAAAAGGGGTGGTGACCCTCTACAGATTGAACTTTAAAAAAGAAATTTTTGAAGTCATGGAAAGATTCATCAAAAAGGGTAAAAACTCTCCGACCTTGTATGGCTCGGAAAGATACCCACTGCTGCTTGTTATTTTGCCCACTGAAGGGCTTGGTCATATGAAAAAGATAAAAGAAAATCTGCAAAGAAGTCAGAAAGTCCAAAACATGGCCGATAAATTGGTAAATTTTCAAAAAACCCCAAGAGTTGGGGTGGAGCTGTGTAGGAGTAACACGACAGTGACCTAAAACATCTATTTCAAAATCGGAAAAGGGGAGAAAAATGCCCAGGTGGGTAATCATACTCTCGTATATATAAAAAAAATGAGGGGCTGCCTCAGAAGCCCTCCCAAAGCAAACCCGATCGTCCGGACCCGGGGCAATCAGTTCATATTTCGGCTCGTCCTCATCAGAGGTACAAAGCCTATGATGAGTACGGAGGTTGGTGATGAAGTCCGTGTCAACAAGGGGTTCTTCCCCCCAAAACCATAACATCCACCCATTAAGTAAGAATTTCAACAGAAGATATTTTTGTTTTTCTAGAAAAACCTACAAAGAAAAAAGAAAAAGAAAAAGGGGATTAAAAATAGGATCTCTAAAAGGGCCTGGAGTCAGTTCCTTGACAAAACAAAATCTATGACCAACTCTCCTCTCCAATAAAAAACATGCAACTCTACAAAGAAAGAATAAGAAAAGAAACTGACCTTTTTTTTTTGCGAGAAAATGGAAGCAACGGCACTCGAAAAGGAAGGAGCTTTCTTCTTTCGATCAATAAAGGGTGCAGATGGAAAAGTTTTCAGAAACGAAACAAGCAAGGAGAGGGAAAAGTATTTATAAACACGTTAGGGGCACAAAGGTAAAACGACGCAGGCCATTCAAAAGTTGCACCGTTACCGATGTAACCGCCCCCGCGTATAAATGCTCGAACCCCTAAGCGACACGACGTTTGATTTGACGCGACTGTTGAAAACTTTTAAACAAAAAACACGTCGGTTTCGAAAAATCACGTTGGATCCTTATCAGGTCGGCTACGGTCCCGAGTTATAATACTCGATCCCAATCCTTAAAAGGAATTGAGCTCGAGTAGGGGCATTGTTCATACCCTGATCCAACGCTAAGGCCCAGGTCTATACGACAAGATCCAACCCACTAGTTGGATTTCTCAATATACCGGCCTTCTCTCAAGAAGTCGGTGCTCCCCACGACTTGCTCTAAGGAAGTCGGGAGCAAAGATTAGCTGGCGGATAATAACTGCCCCTAAAATCTCTCAACCCACTTCCAGGAGCCATATCGCAACCTCCCTAAGATAAAGGGACGATTATCCACCTTAAAAGGTGGAACTACTCCAACGGTGGTTATTGGTTCACCACTATAAATACACTGACACCCCTCAGGTATCTCTAAGTTCCAATACTCTCTAGACCTGTTCACACCCTTGCTAACTTAGGCATTAGAGTGTCTTTGCAGGTACCACCCCCCATTCTCTCACACGTACAAGTCGGACGGAGGCCCTAACGGTGCGATCACGCTCGAAGGCTTCCCTTCTCAGACGATTGGGCCAACCCAACGAGTCCAGCTCATTAATCTCCGGTTACCCAACGTAACAGTAACTATTTCAAAAATAAACCTACGTTAACTTATGTCGGATTTTTTTTATTAAATTAATAAAAAGATAGAAAAAATAGAAAAATAAAATTTAGGAAAATTAATACATATTGTGAATTAGGGAAAAAATGTGCTCTTTTTATCATGAATTTTATATTTTTAATATTCATTTTTAATTAATTAGAGCTATAAGTATGTACTCTTTAAAACACTTATTGATAGAAGCGCGTAATTTAAAAGTAGATATCGTTTGATTTCGCCACGGTGAGCATTGGCTCTGTGACAATTGAGAGAGTTCAGTTCAAGTTGGTTACAGACGTGGAAATTTTTCGCACAATTTAGCCACAAAAAAAACAAAACATTGCAAGTAATTACTACGATCATGGAGATTTGTCACTGTTTTTTGTTCGTTAATAAACTATCGTGTTTCTGGTAGTGTCGGAGTATAGTTTCAGACCGAAATAGGATGTATTCTAACTACTCGAATGACAAAAAATGGTGTACTTGCAGTGGAACTAAAAGATGAGTAGACACATTATGTGTATCAAATTCTCAATCTTATCAAAGAAAAATTACGATTAAAAAAAAGGAAATTATCAAGAACCGATTGAATTTTTTTAAAAGAAAATAGATAGATAAAATTGACTCTTTTAGAGTTGGTCTCGAACTTTGCTAAACTTGAATTATTGGTGCCAATATGATTATTGATTAGCATGATGATGATTCCCTTCATCGCCCTTCTTCTTCTTCAAGCAAAGGAATTTCATCTGTTGAATTCAATGCAAGAAGAGAAGCATTGAGAAATTGAAATAATTGATGATGATGATGATGATCTCAAGTCAGACAAGCTTGCAAGGCAATTCCATTCATGGCAGAGTTCTTGTATTTTTTGGTAATAATAATTTATGTGAGGAGGCCGGGTTACTGTTCTTCATGACATGGATTTCACATGGTCAAAATTTTGAAATAGTCTTTGCTATTTTTAGAACCTAAATTGAAAGCAACTAGCTATACATCACTACTAAATAATTAAAAGCAAACAAGCTAGAGACCTAAAGACACAAAACTTTTCTGAATATGCCAAGGCATTCTAGTTGCCAATATCATCAGCTTTCTCGGTTAAACCCACATAGCCACTTGTGGGTCATCATGGCTGCTACTAACAACAACACAACCAATTCACTTTTCTTCCTAACCTTTGCTCATTAATATTTTTAAATGAGAGGTGGAAAATGTTGAAAGAATCAATTTAGGTTGGTCGAGTGGTCACTTCACACGTCAATTTAAACAAACGTCAGATATTCGAATATCATCTTATACATGCAGCAACTCATTAATCAATAACAAATTCTTAAATAAAACTCAAATCCACGACTAATTAATTCTTAAACAGAAAAATACTGTGAACAATAAAAAAAACTACATATGAAAGATGCACTCATCCTTTTTTTTCCGCGTATATTATACATACCATATACCGCCCGAATATTTAATTTAAGAAAAAATCCAACACAAATACACCAGCAGCAGCTAGTGCTCGATCATTGATATTACCTAAATAAAGAGAGAGATTTTCAACGTTTAGAATGTGATTAAAGTTAAATAATGTCATAGTTTTCATTAAGTTGGCACCTAATGAAACTATTATTAATTAATAACCTTCTCAAGCGTATATAATTAATCACATGTGGATATAATTATACACTACTGCTTTTAGTTAATTATTGTCTCATGACAGAAATATACGAAGAGATACACTAAAAGGAAAATTGTGCTTATATTGTTATTTTTAACATGAGTAATACAAGAAAATCAATATTATAATAATGAGACGATATTATAAGTTGCTAAACGAATAGTTTAACTTTGAATTTTGAATTTTTTTAAATTGAATTTTGAATATTTTTATTTTTAAGAGTTTTAAATTTTGTTATATATATTTAATGTTGGTTACAATATTAGTTATACAATGTCAGAGTTTTTACTTTCTAACATTTAGATAAACAAAAAAAAATTAGCCAGTTTCCAAATTCACATAAAAAAATATTTTGTGTTTTCATATTATATCCTTATTCCTTAATTAGATTTTTCGAAGACTAATTAAAATGTTCTAAGTACCTACTTAGGGTATTATTACTCATATTATTTAATATAAAAAATTTATTTATATACAAAAATTAGTTACTATATATTTGTGCATAATCACATATATTATTTAATTTATTTTTAATATATATTGTATAATTCAATATATATTGCATGTATACTAGTCACTGTTTTTTGTCACTAATCTTGATAACATTTAAATTTAATATGATTATATTTAATACAAAGAAGTAAGAGAACACTGGACACGTATTAATATTATAATTTAATATTTAAATTTTATATTTAATACTTAAAATTTAGAGTATTAATTAAATATTAATCGAAAACAATAAAATTACTGAATGATAAACATTTAGAAAAGTGTATATATAGCATATATTATTGAAATGGCATGTGGGTTTTGATGGAGGCAGGTTTGTGGAAGAGCAAGCAAGGTGATGAGGGTTAAATCAATTCATGGTGGGGACTAGTAGTCATCAGATTCTGAATGATGCATGCATGCATGCATGTCAGGCACCACCTCACAGTACTATATATATATTTTCCCAGTTTTTGCATGTGTCAGCCACTACTCATATCTGCAACCCTCAACTCACTTCATCTAAAATCATCAACAATAATCCACCCACCCGTGATCAATAATTAACCAAGTACAATCCAAGCAATCAAGTACATATATAATGTATATTTGTACATTCCGCCAAAACTCCTCATTATGTCACTTTTTAATTTGAATATGAAAACAAAAGTGGTATTGGACTTAGATGTGGGGAATACAGGTGTTTTACAGCCATGTGGTGTCAGTAGAACAGAATTCGGACCATGCGAGTTTTTCATTATTACAAAAATTGAAAACAATAAATAATTTGGATGGTCCGTTTTTTAGCTTTCGAAGTTTATATTTGTCCAACCACTAATCGGACCATGCGATTTCTTAAGCAAAATTTTAAAATCAAACAACTCGTATAATCTGATTTGTGTACTCTGAGTTTTTTCAATTTTTTAACACAAATCGGACCCTCCGATTTGTGTATTCTGAATTTTTTCAACTTTTTAAACACAAATTGGAGGGTCCAATTTGTATACTTCCATAATTTTAAAAAATACCAAAAATTACCATGTTAAAATATATCACTTATTTTGTTTTTATATCAAAATTTTTTAGCCAATTATATTTACCTAGCTTAACACTTAATAAGAAGAAAGTGCAAGGAATTATTATATATTTGTGCACAAACTAAATTAAAATTGTTATTAACGCTTTTAATTAATAACTTTAATATATTATGGATTGATAGAGAATGATCATTTTTAAATTATTTTTGTGTAGGAGGGTCCTAGCTAGTAGGTCTTAGAGTGTATACAATTAATTAACATAAATGTAAAAAGAAGAATTTTAAATGTTTTTGGAACATTGTTATTTTAATCATTTTAATCGTTGATTTTAGTATAAAAAATATATATAATATATTAATTAAAATTAATTGTTAAAATTAATTTTTTTTTAAATTAATGGAATGAAATGAAACGGAGAGAAGACAAAGCTGCATATCTGGCACCCAATAATCCATTTCCTATTTGTCTTTTTCCGTGGTCCTCCACTCTCCTCAGTTCTCACTGCACTTCTATTACTAAACAATGTCAGTTATAATAAAATAATATACACTGCTTGTGTATATATACATATATGGGGAGTTTTTTGCATCTATAATTTTTGTACCTAAATTACTTAAAAATAGTAATAGAAAAAGATAAAATTCATTCTTTTATTTTTAAATTTTATATTTAAAATTTAGGCACCATGAAAAGCACCTACTTATATACATTATTTGAAATTGATAGAGTTAAGATGTAGTGATTGCTTCTTAGCTTTAATGTCTCAGCCACTATAAGCTAAACGTTATTAAATAATTAGTATGATTGTGACCCTCGCTAATAATGTAATGCGATAGTAATAATCTATCACTGGGAGGATTTCAGTGATAAGAATATTGTTAACTACAACTTGTCAATCATCACTTGTCACCGTTGGATTTAGGGGTGTTAATGGTCGGACAAATTTAAGTTTAGCTTAATTTAGATCCGACTTAAATATACATCAAGTCTATTTTTTAGATTCTAATCTGATTTTAAATTCGATAAAACCTAAATTCTTTTGAGTTTAAATCCGATAAAAATTGAGTGTTTAAAATTTTAACGATAATTTATAAAAAAAATTATTTATAATACACTTGTTTATAAAAAAAATTATTATCGAAAAATTGATATATATATTTGAACTTGAATTTGTCCATAAATTCTAATTTGATGTTTTTTATTTATTTTCTAATTCAACAAGTATGATTTAAAAATAAAATAATAAATTTATAATTAATATAACATAATATTAAAATTAATTTAAACCATATATATATTTTTTAATATTTTTAGGGTGCACATAGTTATTAGGTTGGGTAAAGCTGGATTCGTCTTGACTTCGATCCGGCCCAAAATAATGTTTAAGTCTATTTTTAAAATTCTTATCCGACTCTAAACCTAATAAAATCACACTAAATTAATCCTTAAAATATTTAAAATCGGATTGAATCTTTAAATTGGACCGAATTATGTACACCCCTAAATCCCTAATTAGATTATTATAAATTTGATTATTAAGAATCTGCCTGCTTTATATAAATTCTAATTCTACTACTAAACCAGACATAGCATTAGCAAGCATCATTTACGTGCGGAATTAAAATAGAAATACTTTAGGGGGTAATATTTTTGTTAAAATTTAGTTAACACTTAATTAACAAAAAAATGAGTAATCTCATATTATTAAATATAATTTTATATTATTAAAAATATTAATAATAAATAATTAATGGTTACAAATCACAACCCTTAATACTTTTCATTAAAATAATATACGAAGATTGAACAAATATGTATTTATTTACAAATTCAAAACTCTTATGTATCTATTTCTTATTCAAAAGGCTGGTTTGAGAATCATAAGAGACAGGATTCTCTAATATGCCAAATAAAGCAGTAGTCGCTTTCATAAAGTATGAATTTTTTGGAAAAAAATTAAAAACGAAAACGACGTGATGAAAAGAGAAATTAAGAAAAAAAAAAAGTAATACCCCAAATAGGTCCCCAAGAAATTTACCATCCGACAATTTTGTCCCCCACAAAATTTAACTAAGATTTTGACCCTGAGGTTCTCAGATATCCCCCAAATACGTCCCCAAAACCGTTTGATCCGGTTAAAGTGGTGACGTGTCAGGTCAATTGTGACATGTCACCTTTAGGACATTTTGGTCCCCATCCACGTTGGACAAAACGACGTCGTATTGGAACTAGTGGCAAAACGACGTCGTTTCGGGGAGGACAAATTCGTCCCCACTTAGACAGAGAATGCAAACGGCGTCATTTTCATGTTGGGGACCTATTTGTCTTATAATAGTATCTTAGGGGATCTATTTGACCTATAATTTGTGATGTTAAAAGAAGCTATATTTACTTCAACGCAAACTTTAAAAACACATTGACATTGGTCTGTTCATTTATCAAAATGGTAACATAAACCTGAGAACTCAAACATGTTAACCACACAAATATTTGGCTTCAATAGCAACACAAACCAAATCAAGTCAAAGAAGGTTTATTTTCTTTAACACAAACTAAACGAAACCATTCTAAATAACATAACGTCTTCTTCCTCCAACATAACAAAAGGTGGTAACATAACTAAGACAACAACTTTCACACTAATTCTTAGAAGCATCATTTCTTGAAAGACTGGTTCAACCCTCGTGTGCAACAAGTGGCACAGTATCTAAGTTGTTCAAATTCATTCCAATACGAGGGTTGAACCAGTCTTTCAAGAAATGATGCTTGTAACAGCCCAGACCACCCGCTAGCACGATATTGTCCGCTTTGGCACACAAGGCCTCACGATTTTACCTTTGACGATAGGGATGCTAGTCGAAACCCCCACACTCACTCGTCAAAACGCGTCATGCTAGGGAGAGGTATCCGCATCCTTATAAAGCATGCTTCATTCCCCTCCCCAACCGATGTGGGACCTTACAATCCACCCCCTAAGGGAGCCTAGCGCCCTCGCTGGCACATCGATTCGGGCTCTGGCTCTGATACCATCTGTAACAACCCAAACCACTCGCTAGCACGATATTGTCCGCTTTGGCACACAAGACCTCACGGTTTTGCCTTTGACGATAGGGATGCTAGCCGAAGGCCCCCACACTCACTCGTCAAAACGCGTCATGCTAGGGAGAGGTATCCACACCCTTATAAGGCATGCTTCGTTCCCCTCCCCAACCGATATGGAACCTTACAATGCTTCTAAGAATTAGTGTGAAAGTTGTTGTCTTAGTTATGTTACTACCTTTTGTTATGTTGGAGGAAAAAGACGTTATGTTATTTAAAATGGTTTTGTTTAGTTTGTGTTGAAGAAAATAAACCTTCTTTTAACTTGATTTGGTTTGTGTTGCTATTGAAGCCAAATATTTGTGTGGTTAACATGTTTGAGTTCTCAGGTTTATGTTACTATTTTGATAAATGAACAGACCAATGTTAATGTGTGTTTAAGGGTTTGCGTTGAAGTAAATATAACTTTTTTTAACATCACGAATTATAGGTCAAATAGGTCCCCTAAGATACTATTATAAGACAAATAGGTCCCCAACATGAAAACGACGCTGTTTGCATTCTCTGTCTAAGTGGGGACAAATTTGTCCTCCCCGAAACGACGTCGTTTTGCCACTGGTTTCAATACGACGTCGTTTTGTCCAGCGTGGATGGGGACCAAAATGTCCTAAAGGTGACATGTCACAATTAACCTGACACGTCACCACTTTAACCGGATCAAACGGTTTTGGGGACGTATTTGGGGGATATCTGAGAACCTCAGGGTCAAAATCTTAGTTAAATTTTGTGGAGGACAAAACTGTCGGATGGTAAATTTCTTGGGGACCTATTTGGGGTATTACTCAAAAAAAAATAAGAAGAAAATAAAACAAGAAAAAACAGAAAGGGTGAAGATGGATGGCACTATGCATGATCTTCTGGTATTGGTTATGTTAAACCATCATATCATCAGTCTATATTTACACTATATCATCACATAATTTGTTAGAGTAATAATATATATTTTTTAATAATTAATCATCATGTTACATATCCAATAAGTTCGTAGTTAACATCCAGTTATTGACATATCAAAAAATAAAATAAAATAAAATAAAATTATTGACAATATATTAACTAAAATTCTACTAGCAACTTAGAATTCATTTTTCTTAGTCGTGGTCTCATTTAAATTATTAGTAGGTGCTGAAAAAAAAATAAATATAAAAAAAATTGTGTGTGCTGCTGAACAAGGTAGCTAGCTTTGATTTCAAAGCTAAACAAAACCGAAGAAAGACATAATAAAAGAAGAAATTAGGAAAGATAATAAACATGATGAAGCTTAGTGTACAAGAGGTAATAATAAAAGGAAGAAAATAACATTTGATCTGATTAGTAAGTAGTATTTACATTGAATGGGTTAATAATAAAAATAATAAATAACACAAATTATAATTCAAATAATATAGCCTTTTTTTTTTCTCACTTTAAGAGCTTTCAGGTTCGAGTGAGCTAGTGATGGTAGGAGAGTTGAAGACGGCGAGAGCAGAGGGTACAAAAGTACTTTCGTTTGATGTTGAAGCACATGGGCAAGAAGCAGAACTTCCACTGAGTCTCGACATCGGTGGCTTCAACCTTACCGCCGCAGTAAGGGCATGAACCCGGTGCCTGCTGCTTCCCAAGCTCCCTCTCCTCTTCGTCGCACACATACACCACCCACATTTAATTAAGGACAATAATGGAAAACCAATGGATCTTTAATTATATACCCCCCTCTTTTTTTTTATGGGTCTATTTTATGGCCACCACACGGCTCCCATTGTTGCTTTTATAATGTTCCTCATGCTATATGGTAGGTAGGTGGTGTAGTTATAAACTTATAATCATCATGTAAAATACAATTTCTCTTTTTCCACCTCAGGGTTTATGTGGGTTAATTATATATATACTAAAATCAGTTATTAAAATTAATTATATAAAATATATATTAAAATAAATTAAATAATTTATATATTTATATATAAATATATAATAATTAATTTTTTATACGCATAATATTTTTTATTTTTTTATTTTTTTATTTTAAAAATTTATATTTTAATTTATCATTTTTTTGTTATTAGTTATTTTATTTTTAGTTTAATAATTTTTTTATTTAAAATTTTTTGAATAAAATATTTTTGAAAAGTTAAAATTAAAAAAATTATATTAATTTAAAAAATTCAATATTTTTTTATATTTTTTATTTTATTCATAATTTATATTTTTATTATTAATCTATATTTTTTTAGAATATATTTTTTATTGGACTAAGTAAATAACTTTAAAAAAATATTTTTATCATTTTTATTCGGGTCCTGCTCAAGTTATAATTGTCTATATATATATATATATAATATAATATAATATAATATAATGTGGGTGAACTTTTAGAAGATTATTAGAGGTAACAACACTATGTAAATATGTGAATATTTATCAAGACGGATTTTTGGATGGAGGAGGACAGGATCGGGTTTAAATTAAACCCGTCCCTACTCGCCTTAGTGTGTGTCTATATATATATATATATATATAAAATAATTATAAAATAATTAATAATATTTATATTTAAATTTTTATTTTAATTTATATTATATATGTAATAGTAGTTACACAAATTTTGAAATTTAATTTTATTTGTTGGATTTTAATAATTATAGAAACGAATAAGGACGGAATGGATATCCACTGAAATAGATTAAGGTTTAACTTTTTACTATTCATAGATACGACAAAAATCCGTCCCATTGAGTCCCCTATTAGACCGTTCTTGCATGAGACAGACAAAAGGCGGACTTCGTTCAGGAATAAAATACTTATATTTTTTTTAACAAAAAATAAGGAGACTCGAACTCGCAACCTCTTAAGTGAATTTGGAGAAAATTTACCATTTAAGCTATAACTCATTGACAATAAAATACTTATATACTTTTAATAGTTTTATGAATATATATCTATTTTGGTCCTCAAAGAATTTCAGACCAGACACTTTAGTCCCCAACTAAAATTAATTACTTGATTGGTCCCTTAAGTCTTTTACTCCGTCAACTCTAACGGAAGACAAAATAGTCCTTGACAACTCTAACCGAGGACAAAATAGTTTTTGATCTCCTATGTTCGGAAACGACACTGTTTTCCCTTAATTTCCATCATATCTCGCATAACACTAACAGTCTAACACTGTTGTTGGGAATAAGAAGTATGACCACAATCCAATCAATCACGTGTCAAATAATTTGTTATTGTTATTATATTAAAATATTAATATAATAACGTCCTTGATTAAATTTAGAAATTTATCATTGTGATAGTGATCATAATATTGAAAGATAAATCTTTTATAATTTAATCAAAATTGTTCTTGGTCATAGGATTATTAAAAAGGACATTAATAATCCAGAAAGATATATATATATATATATATATATATATATATATATATATATATATATATATATATATATATATATATATATATAATGGTCTTCATTGGATGAAGATTAATAGATCTCATTTATTAAATTATATATATAGATGGTGCATATAGAGATATGACCATTGAACTGACTCACTTTGAGAATTCCTAATGGTTATAATTACCGTATATTTGTCAATAGGATATTTTCAAGATGAACATGGTGATAGAGTTTTCTTTGACCTGCGACTATCATAGTAATTAATAATGTATTTATTATACGTTGATTCCGAACACCTAATACCATAGGGTGCTAGTTGAATGGATATTGGGTATGATTTAAATACTTGTAGAATTAATGATTAGTCAATAAGGAATCCGTCAACTCTCGGTAAAGAGTTTGAGCTCTATGATTATAATGACTGAGATGAATAAACCTTGGCTAAGGGGATTGAATGAATGAAGAAATGAGTTTCTTAGGTCATTCACAGTTCATTATAATAATGGTAACATGTTAGAGTTTGACAATTAAACCATACTCTAAGGATTAACCAAGAGCTGAAATGATGGAAGGAATTATACTTTGTTCTTCTAAGGTTCTTAGTAAAAATATATTACTTCATACTATCGGGTGGTTGAGGAGTGTTGCTAGACGCCAACATTGATTAGTAAATTTAGTACGACTAATTTACTACCCGCTTTGTATTGAACCTATGAGGTCACACACTAACGAGTGTTCTAATCTTTGTTATAGACTTATTTAATTATTATTTTGATTTGATCAAATACATAATTATATTAATTCAAATGGAATATTATTATATTTTTTACTAGCACCAAGAATATAATAATAGTATGATAATTGAGAATATTAAATGAGATTTGAGAATAATTAGTTATTCTATTTCTAAGTTTGGATGAGATTCTAACTGATTTTGTTTCAAATTAAGTTATGATATGATTCATAAATGTGAAGGATTCAGATTTAGAATTTCAAGATATGATTTAAATTTGAATTGAGATTCAAATTTAAAATCAATAACAAATCTCATACTATATATATGTATGCCAAGAATATAGGAAATATGGTGAGAATAACAAGAGTTTTATTCCTTTACCTCTATACACATAAATATATATGAGCCTAATTCTTGGAGAAGAATTTTATGGTGTGCAAAGAGTTGCAAGAGGTTTCTCAATTTAGATCAGATATCCATTAGTCAAGGAGTTGACAGCAAAAGTTGGTTTCGGTGTGGATACGCATAGAGTCTTCGTACAATCGAAAAATAAAGTTTTTACTAAAGCGTCTAAAGGTATCTAGATCTGATCTACTATATATTTATTATTGGAATAAAGTTTAAGTACAAAATAAATCTTTAGGATTACTTTATTTTCTTCCGCTGCGTGTTATGAACACATAGTAATCCTTCAACTGTAACTTCAAGTTACACAATGCACACTCTATAACTTTAATGTTCACAAGAAAAAAAATTCTCAACTTGTTCTCAACCAATTCATATTCATAAAACTAATGACTATGTCTCTCAACTACTTGTCGTTTTCGATGGATCCCATAAATCTAGACAGCAAGTTTGATTTGTTAAGATCCATTGTCGTTGCCATCTCCCTCCTCCTCTGCCCTATCATCTCCATGACCACATTGTCCACTACTCTCATCGCTTCCTTCAACTTCTTCTCCGAACCAATATATATTTAGTAATCGCTTCATTTTCTATATGAATGGCAACGGCGACATTGCTCGTTGTACTGATAGCTTTGATGCGAGGTCGAAACTGTCTGCCAACTTGGGCTCCGGAAAAAAAGGAATAAAGCACTCGGTGTCTATTTTAAATGTGAATTTGCATATGAAGTCGAAAGAGAATCTTCTCATGATGTCCTAATGTCCAACAATCTATATTGCTTGCCAGAGAAAGGCGTGCCCTTGGGATAGTTGTGGAACTTGATCTTGAGGATGTCGTAGACGTTGTCGGGGTTGGAGGTGATGTTATCGAAGACGTGAAAGTGGATGCTTCTGGTGGGTGAAGTGCAGAGGAGGTGGATGTACCAGTTACAAAGATATAGAAAGTGTGTGGTTCATGACATGTTGAGGTATGTGTGACACGTGTGGCAATTACACCATGGCTTAATTTTGGAGCTAAAGAAGAGGAAGTAAAAAATAAAAAAGAAGACTGTGAAGGTGAAGAATGAGAGTATAAATGTCAGGGTTACGAGAGGATATGATAAAAATTGGGGAAAAACAGTGTCATTTTCGAATAAAAGGGTCATCGATCATTTTGTCCCTTGTTAGAGTTGTTAGAGATTATTTTGTCCTCTATAGAGTTGTCAGGGACTATTTTATCTTCCATTAAAGTTGACGAAGCCAAAAACCTAAGTGACTGACGGAATTAATAATTATTAGAAATTAATTGAGTAATTAATTTTAGTTGAGGACTAAAATGTGTGGTTTAAAATTTTTTGAGGAGCAAAATGGATATATACTCTAGTTTTATTATTGTATCATAAGATATTATAATGTAATAATTCTCATCAATAATTTTCGGAGTTACACCTCATTAATTTTTTTGGTGACTAAATAGAAAAGAAAGAAAAAAAAAAGAGACAAAACCAAATTAATTGGCTAGGGTCATATCTAAATCTATTAGATGTTGAAGCTCACTCCATGGTTGGCTCCAATTCGAGTGAATGTCCGCGACAGAAGCAGCTGCTTTAGCCATACAATCTGCAACACTATTTGCAGTCCTCTGAATTAAAAGAATAGAGACTCTCCAATTCCAATTCATAACCTCCTGAATATGCTTTGCCAAATCCCATTCCGGAATATCCTTACTAAGCATTCTTTGGTTTACCAAGAAAAGAGCTTCTAAACAGTCTGTTTCATAAATAACCTCACGAAATCCACTCTCCCAAGCAAGAAGTAAACCTCTCCAAATTGCATACAATTCAGCAAAAAGAACACTGCACACTTCGACTTTCCCAGTGCAACCTTTCAACCAACATCCATCAGGATTGCGAATAATACAACCAAAACCAGCATAGCCAGAAGGAGCAAACCAACTAGCACCACAATTCAATTTAACAGAATGAACTGGAGGTGGAACCCAATGCAAACAAAGTGAAGGAGGAGACAGAGATTGATGCATAGCAAAAATAGTGTGAAACTCTCTTACTGAACTACGAATCAAACTCACCACTTTACTAGCACTCCATGAATCATCTATATTAAATAAGTCATGATTCCTGCTTCTCCAAATTCACCAGATGGTCGAAAAGAAAAGAAAAGCATCTCCACTCCTTGCACCTCTGTAGAGCCAATCATGTAAATTCGAGTTATCTGAATACAGGCCTAAAAGGGTCCAGACCTCCTTGGCACTAGGGCACTCCCGAAGACAATGAAGAATGGATTCAGAACCATTCTGACACCGATGACAGGTGCTAGATAAAGCTAAACCACGACCCAAACGAAACTCTGCCGTAGGAATAGCATTATGCAGACTGAGCCAAATCAAGAACTTATACTTCTCAGGAATATGTAGACGCCATACCCACAACCAATTATCATGCTCATTCCAGTCAAACTTTCTTTTGGCTAGCCAACTGTACCCACTCCTAGCTGAGTAGAGTTTAGAAGATGCCACACCCCACGACCAACCCGAACTCTCTCCAGCATTCAAATCCGGATTATAAGCATTCAAACGCTGTTTGACATCTTCTGGAATGATAGAGAAAATATCATGGAGATTCCATTGACCATCTTTCCAAACGTCTCTAATAGTTAAATCAGAGTCAGATATATGTACAAAAGGGACATCTTGAGCAATTGGGCCCTCAATACTCCAATTGTCAAACCAAAAGGATTGATCAAGTGACCCAACGCACCAAGAGAAGGCATCCTTAAGAGCACCAAAAGCCTTTGAGATACTCTTCCAAACATGAGAAGCATTGCAAGGGACAGGGCCATCTAAAACTCCCTCATTCCTCAGATACTTCGCCCTCAATAGAGCAACCCAAGGCTTGTCCTGACAATGAAAAAGTTGCCACACCAATTTACCAAGTAAAGATATATTAACACACGCAGGGTCTCTAACACCCAAGCCACCAAATTTTTTTGGAGTGATCACGGTCCTCCAATTAACAAGAGAAAGACCTCTACCATCAACTTGACCCTTCCAAAGGAACTGTCTCATCATAGAAGATAATTTATTGCAAACCCAATTTGGAAAAAAAGATACATGCATATGATAGACAGGAATGGATGCTGCAACATAATTGATCAGGCAAAGTCTCCCTGCTTTATTTAGAAGCCTTCCTTTCTAATTAGCTAATCTTCCCCTCACATTTTCAATCACCGAATGAAAAGAAGCCCTACTAGTACGGGAATGATTAAGGTTAACTCCAAGATATCTTCCTAAGTCCAAAGCAAAACGTATTGAAGAAACACTAGTAAAAATATCTCTTCTACGAGCAGTCACATTTTTAGAACAAAAAGCTTTAGACTTTTCAAGATTCACTTTCATGCCAGATGCCTTGCAAAAAATGTTAAGAGAATGCATGACCATTTGGACCTGACTTTTTGTAGCCTGGCAGAAGAGTAAGAGATCATCTGCAAACATCAAATGAGAAAATTTTGGGCCACCCCTAGTGACAGAAACAGGTTTCCACACACCCTCAACCACCTTATGAGATATATAGCAGGCAAGTCTTTCCATACAAAGCATAAATAAGTAAGGAGACATTGGATCGCCCTGTCTAAGCCCCCTTATAGGAGCAAAACTATCCAATCTATTCCCATTCCACATAATAGAAAGAGAGGATGCACGGACACAAGTCATAATCAAATTAACAGTGATGATAGGAAAACCAAAAGCAATGAGAGTACTCTCCAAAAACCTCCAATCCACCCTATCATAAGCTTTTTCAAGATCAATTTTAAAAGCAAGAGTACCTTTCTTGGATTTTGTGTGCTTCATGAAATTCAAAATTTCTTGGGCCACAATAATATTATCAGGAGCACCACGACCCAGAATAAAACCTCCTTGTAAAGGACTAACAATATCTGGAAGAAAAGGCCGAAGTCGGTTAGTCAATACTTTGGTGATAATTTTATAAACAACATTATATAAGCTAATAGGCCTGAAATCCTTCATAAAGGTAGGATTATCAATTTTAGGAATAAGCACAATCAGAGTTTCCATGATGCTAGGATTTAAGAACTCTCCCAAAAAAGCGCTCCGAACAATATTCCAAATCTCAATGCCTACTATCTCCCAATATTCTTTAAAAAAATAAGCTTGAAAACCATCTGGACCAGGAGCCTTAAAAGGGCTCATACTGAATACTGCTGACTTGACTTCCGCAAAAGAGACAGGGTCAATTAACCTAGCACAAGCCTCAGTGCTTAGAGTGGGCATCGGAACATCCCCTAAACAATCAACCTCAACCTCTTCCGTTGTACCAAAGAGATTCTTGTAAAAAGAGAGGGCTTCTTCCTGGAGAATATCTGGATCAGTAGACCAAGACCCATCTCTAACATATAATCCATGTACTCTATTATGGTTTCTACGCACCAAAGTCTGAAGATGAAAGAATTTAGTGTTTCTATCCCATACTTGACCCACTGCTCTCTAGATTTCTGGTACCAAAAAAGTTCCTCTTGCAATAAAAGCCTATTATAATCTTCCCTCAGTTCAGCTTCTTTAATTCTCAGAGATAACACATCGGTAACCTCCAAACGCCGTTGAATCTGATCAATCTGATATTCCAGCTTATTTTTTCGCACAAAAATATTTCCAAAAATCTTTGAGTTGAAATCCAAAGAAGCCTGTTGAACCATCTTAAGCCTTTCAGTAACGCCTCCAAACTCTTGATTCCAAACCTTACTAATAACATGTTTATAAGAAGGATGTGTTGCCCACGCAGCTTGGAACCTAAAAGGACGAGAACCTTTCACTCTGGGGCTACCATGACAACGAACTAAAATAGGACAATGATCAGAATGAAGCCTGCTAAGAATTTCAGAATAACCCTCAGGAAACATTGACATCCACGGCTCATTAACTAGAGCTCTATCCAACCTTTTAGCCAAGTCCCTGCTAGCCTGAACTGCTCTATACCAAGTATATCTCCTACCAGTCACTTTAAGATCAAAGAGCTCACATTCATCTATAGTAGTAGCTAATAGACTAGCTCTGTGAGAAGAAAAATAAGCACCTGTACTCTCATCTGGTGCCACAATCTCATTAAAATCACCAATGGCCATCCATGGTCTATTATGGCCTGAATTAATAGAACGCAAATGATCCCAAAGCATACATCTTTTTTCGAATTGAGGACTCCCATATACTGCACTACAAAGCCAAACTAAGTTACCCACACTCACTTTCACTGTGATACATTGGTCAATTTGATCAATAACCACACAAGAAGCATTAGCAATAGAAGATAGAAACCAAATGCCACCCCTGTGTCCTACTGCTTCCTCAATACCAACACAATGAAAACCCAACTTATCCCAAAAAATTTTTAAATTATTAAACATGGTATGAGTCTCAAAGAGAAAGAAGAAAGATGGTTTATATATTCTCACCAAATTTTTGCAATGCACACGGGCCATCTTGTTAGACGCACCCCTCACATTCCAGGCTATGATATTGAAACTATCCATAAAAAACAGCAAAAAGGGAACTCCAATAACAAACCCGAGACTCAACATGTTGTCCCTGTCTTCGACAATCCTGCTTTTAATGGACTCTCAAGTGGCAGCCCAATTTTCTCCGTCGAAACTTGCACCATACCTGTCGTCGATGCTCCATCCTTATCTACTGGTGAATTCTGCAAAGAGTTTGGGCGAGGACGCTTTCGCACAGTGCCATTTGTTGTCTCACATTGCTGCTGATGATGAACATTGTGCCGGGTCCCCGAAGAAGCCACACTAACCGATTTTCCAATATTGATGCCCTTGCTTAATTTTACTTTGGATCCAGTAGCATGTGTTGTACGTTGGCGGTTAGGCCTTGTCCAAGTACTGGTAGCCTTGTTAGGAGTCTTCTTTGCTTTTGGTTGGACCTGATGGGTACTAGGAGAAGGCTTTTGACCCATTTTATACTTTCCTTTCCTAATCACTTGAGTCCAACATTCTAAATCCTCATGTTGTGCATGGTCTACATGAACAGCATGCAAATCACTCTCCACCAAATCCGGGACAGTAACATTTACAGTCTCATCTCCAAGATTCTTGCCAAAATGAAAACTTGCCTTTTCCACATGCACTGAATTTTTTGAATTTGAGCTTTCTGGCTGTTTTGCTACATCGCTGATCACCTTGGCATTAGTTCCTCCTCCTGCATTGCTGTCAGTCTTGCACACCTTCATATCATGACCAAATTTGAGACAGGAGCCAGAAATAAGGTGAAGACTTTCATATTCAACCTCATATTCAACACCTTCAACAAGAATCTTCTTAGTCACTGGCAATCCTAAATCTATCTGAACACAGGCTCGAGCATATCGTCCTCTTTCAGCTAATTTTGTTGCCAAATCAACCTTAACGGGAATGCCAACTGCAGCCGCAACACGGAGTATTGCATCTTCTTGGTAGCACCAAATTGGTAATCCAGAAATTCTAATCCACACTAAAGTTGCTCCAAAACAGTTTTCACTTGATCTAAACTCTTGATCCCAAGGCTTCACAGCCACATAATTTCCCTCAATCATCCATGGACCTCCTAAGAGAACCTTTTCTCGCTCCTCAGCCACATCAAACTTCACAAGAAAGTAATCAAATCCCACGTCCAATAAATCAAAACCTCCCTTAATCCTCCATACCGTTCGGAGTTTATGAGACAATGCAGTGTAACTATAATGTTTACCTAACACCTTAATCACTATAGCATCCTTATAAGGTTCTGCCAAGCAATTCTTAGCTTCTTGGGTAAATGTGACACTCGGTGGTAAGAGATCTCCTTACTTCCCAGAAACTACCGCAATGTTATCTCCCGATAAAGTTTCAACAAGTGAAAAAGCTTTAGCAATCTTGGAACCCACAACTTTGTCCCTGAAAGAAACCTTCAAAGGCTTAGAAACCCCTCCCGAAATATGATCCTCCTTTTCTCCTGATGCAATCCCTCCCCCGCTCTCCCCCTTATCTCTTCCGCCGACATTATCGGCTGCCTCACCGTGTTTCACCCTCAAAGTCTCTTCCCCGCTCACTCCACCGCTCAAAGCCTCATTAATGCATGATACGACTGGTGAATGAAAAAAGAAAGAAAATCATTTTATGGCTACTTTCAGAAATACACTTAGCTTGGCTTGAAGAGAAGAGCCGTTAGTCCCGTTACGTTGTATCGTATATTAATTTTGTAACATAAAGTGAATCACAGAAAATTTAGCTATTATTATATGAAAAAGTATAGGTAAATAATTAAAATATTAAATAATATAAACAATAGATATATTGGATGTTCATTTTATTAGTGTATGGATGGTTATTTTAATATTAAAATTTAGAAGATTAAATTAAAAGTGTAATATTTTTATTTAATTGGTGATTATTCATATTGTTCAACAAATTCATTCTCTCCCTAGGTTTGAAAATGAATGCAAGTTCATGTACGTATATACGTGCGTGTAGTGTTTCCTGTGAATTGAATTCTGTATTTTTGTGTTTGGACCATACTATATAATCTCACTCAAAATCTCAATTTCTTGGCTGCCACTCTTTTTTTCAAACCAACGTCAACATTTCAAGCACTGTGGCGGCTATTTTATGATTGGCAGACTAAATAAAATCCTCCTTCTTCAATCCATCATTCTCACGTTGGTTTAAAACAAAGCAAAATATTAATTACATTTGGTGAGCTTTTCCTTTATCCATGTTAACACGAAAAACTTAAATATCTCCATTTGCATTCTAGTTATTTAGTGTGCAATAATCAATCACTAAATTAATAGAAAGCTATATTATATATATGCACACTTAAAAATATTTTAATTAAAATAAAAAATATTTAGTAAAAAGTGAGAGATAGATTAGTTAAATGGATGGGGAAAAAATTCTTGAGACTTTTAATTAAAAAAGGATATTGAAAAGATTAAATGTACCTTTCATAAACACATTAGTCAAATAATCCTGCGTCGACGAGAATCTCCAAACTCTAAAGTGGAATTATCCTCACATAAATAGCTATGCGTTGTATGCATGCATGCATGAATACAAATAAGTAAATAAAATTCAGAGGTTGTTGTTTAATTTGGAAATTTATTTAAGAGGCTAAAGGGGAAAATGTTGCACCTAACTTGAAGGGCAACAAATATAATATTAAATGTTGATAGGCGATGCAGATCAACAATGTTTGATGCTAACAACCCCATTATTTATTTATCAAAGAAAGAAAATTAAAGAAGTCTTGCTTGGCAAGTCATTACTAATAGCTACAGCAACCAAAATGCATGTATCTATTATAGCGACATATATATATAAATTAAAGGAAAAGTTGTTCAAGTATACAGGTTGTGGCACACCCTTGTTACTTATGAAGACCATGTAAAACTTAATATAATTTTAATATACATTATAAAATTATCATTTTTAGAAAAGATCTTGAAATTTATGATTATGACAAATAGAAATAAAAAAAGTTACTAACTTTGATCCATGATAATAATGATATTAAGAAGAATTCACTTTATCTATTCCTTTATCTTCTTAATTTTTTTTTCAATTAAATTATTGATGGTGAGTGAAAAAGAAAAACTTCATAGGTAAAAAGAGAGGACTGAATTCTAATTTATTTTTATAAAAATAAACTTTCATCAAATTGGTTATTGTTCATACCCTGACCCAATATCTAGACCCAGGTCCAACTAAGATAAAAATGCCCAATTCATAATATTGGTATCCCTCTGCAACCGACCTTCTCATATGAGGTCGGGTTCGACGTAGGCTCCACTACGAGGAAGTCGGGAACATAGATTTGTTAGCAGATAACACTTATTTAAAAAGGTAACTGTTTCTAAAATTTTTCAACCCACTTCTAGGAGTCAAATCTCAACCCCCTAAGATAAAAGGACGGTTATCCTCCTTAAAAGGTGGAACCACTCCAACGGTGGTTATGGATTCACCACTATAAGTACACTGATACCCCTCAGATATCTCTAAGTTCCCATACTCTCTAAACTTGCTTAGACTCTTGTTGACTTAGGTATCAGAGTGTTTTTGCAGGTACTACTCCCATTCCTTCACACGTACACGAGTCGGACGAAGACACCTAGACGGGAACCAGGTCATAAAGCCTCCCCCCTCAAACGATTAGACCAACCTTACGAGTCCAGTCCACTAATTTCTGGTTACCCATCATAATAGTTATATTTCAAAATAATCATGTAACCTCTTTTATTTTATTATTTTAATTAAATATTTATTAAACCAATAAAATAAAACACATTATATACCTGAAATATCATATAATAATATAATTTTTTACAGATCAAGGTTGGGGATGCTTAAGACCAAAATAAATAATGGATAACATGACTATATCAATATATATACAGAGAGAGAGTAATGTTAGATAAAATTTTTGTAAAAAAAATTATTTATTTTAAATTTTAAATTTTAAATTATAAATCTTTATATTAATTTTTAAATTTAAATATTAAAATTAATTAATAGTAATCAATTAAAAGTTAATTTTCTGTAATTTTTCTTACTTAATTATGAGATCAAAATAACAAAGATTGTACTCTAAATCCTAATGCAAAAGATTTATTAATAATAAGCACTTTTTCTCCGCTAGCTACTTTCAATATATAATTATATCATATAAGTGTTTTGTCATATTAAAAAAATATTTAACTCAGATCAATAATAACCTATTATCTTAGATGTTTTATAGATATAAGCATTTGGTTTGATGATAGTGTATTTATATATAATTAGCTTGCATATTGTTATCTATAATTCTACACTATATATAATAGAAATACAAAAAGGACTAGGGTCCAATTTTCTTTTATCAAAATACTTTTTTGTTAATATGATTCATAAAAAAAATATTATTTTTAAGATTTGAATTCAAGACTTTTGGTTATATTATAACGTATTTACTATCTCAACTAAATCAGTCTTTATTATTTTTATACATATTTAATAAATAAAAAAAAATAATCAATAGACATCCTAGTACCTATTGATATACTAGTAATGATATAATGTTATAAACTATTCCTTAACTTAAGTATTCTTTTAAATATATATTTACTATATCTTAATATAATTATGTTAGGTATATAATAAAATCAGCTATTAAAATATAAATACTAACACGTAATATATATTAAAATACAAGATACACGTTTAAATTAATTAAAAACTGATTAATTAAATTTAATTAAAAATTATAAAAATATGTTTTTTTCTATATTAATCTATACACCCTCAATAATAATATACACAAATTTTTTCTCTCAAAAAGTTTGCCGCCAAAGAAGCAAAACTATGTGATCCGTCACCTTATAACTCGGTCTTTATTGTGCATTATAAATTATAACTCGATCTTAATTATCATTTATTCTATAACCGATACTTTTATTACCGACTTAAAGACCATTATTCTGACTTAATGATCAACGGTCATACCATCAACTCTATACCTATAAAAGGCACCAATTTCTATATACAATAGACATTCTATATACATTCTAGAGACATTATTTTGGATATATTATATATACATTCTATATTCATAAAATTATTATAATATACAACACATGATAACTTCTATTTATGTCTTATATTCTATGTTCATAGAATTATTCTTATACCTTTTAAACGCTTACTAACTTGAGCGTCGGAGTATCTTTTGCAGGTACTCACCCTCTTATTCTCTCATTGCCGATATATACCTCATCTTGACAGAGAGCTTACAAGTATCCACAGGCGGACAAGTTATACACCGGCCAATCTCAGCAAGAACAATTGGCGCCGTCTGTGGGGACGAATAAAATAATTCGTTCCCACTCCCTTTAGCTTCATAAAACTTGATTTACATTCAAATTTTTGAACCAATTTTAACAATCTTTTTTTAAGAGTTTATTTAATACCTCTTATCAAAATATAATCTATCGTAATTTTTCATAAAGTATGTACTTTATACATTCAAATTGCTTCATTTTTACGTATCATAATATTTCACATCTCATAATCGATCAATGAACCAATCCGAGAACAAACTCGTCTTTCAATCAATCCGAGAACAAACTCGATTTTCAATCAATTTGAGCACAAACTCATTTATCAATTTTGCTTACTTTTTTAAAGTTCTCTATTTACACAAGTAAAATTATATATTTTATTCAACATACTTTTGCATTTATATTTTGTGTAACTAATATTTACTGATTTATTAGTTATATTCAAATCTCAATATATGTTCTATACAATAATGGCATATAACAACCACGTCAATTGCATTTTTATTTCATTATGTATTATATTCTTATTGCTTGATGATTTCATTTATACAACTAAATGACGATAATGATGAGTTCGAATCTTAAAATTAGATTCCATAAAAAATTAATTGTATAAACTGTTACACTATTCATTTTATGCTATTAAATTTTATTTTATTATTTGTTTAATGCAGAAAGTTATTAAACAAAAAATAGTTACAAACATGCAAATTTGTTACTTTTGCACAAAGAATGTACCTCATAGCTAAACAAAATTTATTATATTATTATATGAATGTTATCTTATTGCTTTATTATCAAATTAAAGCATATCCTAGAAAGCAAAATTCAGAATTTCACATTCGACATGTATGACATTCATATATGTCATATTCTTCTTTATAATTATCAACTTTCAAGGTATATTTTTTTACTTTGAACTCTTTTATTTTTACAATATATATTATTCAATATATGTTGTGATTTTGTACATATTCATTTTCTCAATTTATCTTATTCATGTTAGACCTTCACTATAAATTATAAATATTCAAATAACTAATTGCTTTGAGCGAGAAATTCATCAATAAGCTGTTGTGGGTCGAAAAAATTCCCAAGACATTTAACCATTATATCCCCGGATCATACAATCGATTCTGTCGATGGATATCTATCCCTGAACTTTTCAGTTCACATACAATCAAATGCTAAAATTGTTCTTAAGCAGAAAAGTATCTCCCACACAACTATCTTGATTGAATGACTCTTATCACTCAATTATTTTTTGAATAAGTGCCGACATAATAACCCGACTAAGCTTGGGGGCTCACTATATCATTATTCACTTATCTTTTAATCGAGTTATAAATCATTTTATTTTCTAAGCTTAGCCTGGATCATATGATCGGCAGACAAAACTTGGGGGCTATGATCCGTCACCTTATAATTCGGTCTTTATTGTGCATTATAAGTTATAACTCGGTCTTAATTATCATTCATTCTGTAACCGACATTTTCATTACCGACTTAATGACCATTATTCTAACTTAATGATCAACGGTCACACCATCAACTCTATTCATTAACTCTATGCCTATAAAAGGCACAAATTTCTATATACACCAGACATTCTATATACATTCTAGAGACATTATTTTAGATATATTCTATATACATTCTATATTCATAGAATTATTATAATGTACAACACATGATAACTTCTATTTCAAGTCTTACATTCTATATTTATAGAATTATTCTTGTTTTTGCTGAGTTTGGCCGATGTATAGCTCGTCCGTCGATGAATGTCTTCAAACTTCTCGTCGGGATGAGTTATACGTCGGCAAAGAGAGAACAAGGGGGTGGGTACCTGCAAAAGACACTCCGACGCTCAAGTCAGTAAGTGTTTAAGAGGTATATAATAATTCTATGAATATAGAATGTAAGACATGAAATGAAAGTTATCATGTGTTATGTTGTGTTTATAATAATTCTATGAATATAGAATGTATTACATGATATATAACTTATCATGTTACTCCCTGAGATTAGATATAGAAGATTTCTTTTATAGGCATAGAATTGATGAATAGAATTGATGTTATGACCGTTTGGTCATTAAGATAGAAATGATGGTCATTAAGTCGGTAATGAAGGTGTCAGTTACAAGCAAAAGAATGAATGATAGTTAACGTCGAGTTATAACTCATAATGCATAATAAAGACTGAGTTATAAGGTGACGGATCAATTCTTATACCTCTTAAACACTTACTGACTTGAGTGTCGGAGTGTCTTTTGCAGGTATCTACCCTCTTGTTCTTTCATTGCCGACATATACCTCATCTTAACAGAGAGCTTACAAGTATTCACCGGCGGGCAAGTTATACACCGGACAATCTCAACAAGAACACCATACATGAAGACAATCTTGTTCTTGGCCAATTCTTTTGGAACACCCATTTATTCCAGTAAAGCACATCTCCAGTAACTTCTTAAGAAGGTCATCAATGTACCTCCTTGTCTTTTTATTTGGTCTCCTACGCCATTTGATTATTTTGTGGCAGTAAATCTTCATCTTTTGAATCAAAATGAACATAGTTGAGCTTTTAATTTGGGAACTCCAAGCATTCATAACCAGATTTCTAACTTCCTCTGTGTCATACCACCTCTTCTAAAATTTGAACTTCCTCTTACTTCTTTTCGATTAGAGGCTTGATTTTAATAGTATTGGAGAGTTATTTGAGTCATTCCCTAATAATTGAAACACTGCATCTGAATTATAAATATCAATCCAATCCTGTTGTGCTAGCATTTTTTTCAAGTAGTTCTTCAACCAGTGCATCATTCCTCCGTCTGTTAGTTCACGTGAAAGGCCTGTCCACCATACCAAAGTCGTGCGGCTCATTGCTATCAATAAAATATGTGAGACTAGCAATGAAAGCTGCTGATTCAATGCCACCTCCAACCTTTTTTAGGTGGTTGGTGATGGTGCTAAAGTCACCCGCAATCAAGGAAGAAGGAGTGATGGAGCAAGGGCTGTTTTTAAACAATTACAAAAATATATAAAAAATATTTATTTAATATAAAAAAATTCTAATGCTTAACAAAAGAAATATCCAGCTATAGAATTAAAAAAAAAATCATATAATTCTTAAAAAATAGAAATATCTACATCAGTAATACAAAAAATTCAAAAAATACATTAAAAAATATCTATTTAGTATAAAAAAGAAATATCATAATATTTAACAAAAAAAACATCTATGTATATCAACTTAATATGCGAATTTTTTTTTTTTTTTGGTCAAGATATGCGAGTTTCAAAATCGAATCCTTTAAAAAGTTGGTGAGTGGACCGTAGTTGTTCCCCAGCGGAACTCGTTTTAAAATGATCAACTAACCGGCCGAAATACATTCCCGGGCCGGAAAGAATAACATGTGGAATTGGGTTGTAAGCCCGTAGCAATTCGGAGCTTGGTTTTGTTTTTATTGTTTTGGAATTTGGCTTGGTTAATAGTCCATTATCCTCAAGACCAAAAAAAGGCTCCATTATCCTCCGTGTCTTGTAGTTGACATTAACCTCCACAGAACGCAAGAGTAACGCATGTCATTCCATTCTGGCATATTCCATGTCCATGTATTACGAATTGCATTAACCCAATCAATTAACAATTAATTAAATTTTGAAAAAGAAATCCCCCAGTTTCCCCTTCGAACTTCGATACGGCACTTCCTTCCACCACCTTCAGTTGTGGTGTGTTGTTGTGTTTTCTGTTCATTCATCATTCACTATTTAAATATTTATTGTTATTATCATCATTATTTATTATTGTTCTTGTTAGTTATTTATTTGCAATTTTGCAGTTTGCACTAGCTCACATAAATCGAAAACTCAGTCTTCACTATTTCGGGCAAAACGCACGATCTCTCCAGATTCCAGAACCCTACTATCTCTTCCTTCTCTTTCTCTCTCTTCCGACCGAAGCTGCTCGCGAAGATCGACGAGCAGTTTCAATCTTCGATGCAGGATGAATTCAATTGAGCTCGATTTCGACGCTTGATTCTACACAACCATGTGGTTATCCTTCTGGAGATCCAGAGATCGTTTCTCGTTAGATCAACTCAGGTCACACTCCTCATTCCCCCTCGTTTATCTCCAATTCGCTCAAATTATTCATAACCGCATTCTGAATCTCGAAGAATTCTGGTTAATTCGTGCTTTTACTGAGTTATTCATTTGAATTCTGGTGTTTAGGTACTTAACTGATCAATTGACAAAGATTCAAATTGTTAATGAGATTAACAAGGTAACACGATTAGCTCCGTATCAGCTTAAGAGCTTTGTGAATTGTGTTTCCAGTTTTCTGAATTTTGTTGTGTTTTGTGTGGGGAAGGATTTTGTTATTGAGGCACTGAGATCGATTGCGGAATTGATAACATATGGCGACCAGCACGATCCTAGATTTTTTGAGTGAGATTCCTAATTCTTAGTGGTTATGTTCCATTACGTATTTGTTATGGTGTGCAAGTTTATATATATCTCCTGGATTGTGGCAGACACTTCATGGAAAAGCAAGTCATGGGCGAGCTTGTGCGAATACTAAAGCTGAGCAGGATCAGTAGCGTTCCACTTCAGTTGCTGCAAACAGTGAGCATTATGATCCAGAACCTTAGAAGTGAACATGCTATATGTGAGTTAATAAGCTAGTGAAGTTCCCTGTTCTGCAGTTTACTTGGTCTTTCAATCAGATTTAAGCATGTTGGTGGGCTTAATGATATTTCTCTGCTGAAAATTTTGCAGATTATATGTTCAGTAACGAACATATGAACTACCTGATAACGTATTCGTTTGACTTTCGGAATGAAGAACTATTGTCATACTACATATCTTTTTTAAGGTTTGTTTTGAGCTCTCACTCTAATTAATCTTATTGACGAGTGCTGTTGATGGTTGCACTGTGTAAAACCTGTTTTACATCTTTCCCATTGGCATTGCTAATCATATCCCTGGCTATTTGTGTGTTGGTTTTTTGTAGAGCAATAAGTGGAAAGCTGAACAAGAACACAATTTCTCTGCTTGTGAAGACTTGTGATGTAAGATTTATGCTCTCAGAATATTTGTCTTCTGGTGATGATTTGAAATCTCTTAGAATTGCGTAATATTCTCTTCAACATACTTGATTAGCAACTATTGTGTTTATGATTTATGAGGCACTGAAATTGTATGCCTTTGAGGCTTTGACTATACAAGATTGACAATGATACTGGCTTTTCTACCTTAAGTGGATTTGTTATTCAAATAGGTTTTCTTTTAAGAATAGTTGATTGCTTTTTTTCTCTTTTAAAGAAAGAATTTATCTTTTGGATGGGGAAGACAGGAGAGAGAACTGGCTTTATATATTTGAGATGTCCAAGCATTTTCACTTTATCTTTCTATGAATTAGGATGAAATTGTCTCGTTTCCACTGTATGTTGAGGCCATAAGGTTTGCATTTCATGAGGAGAACATGGTTCGCACTGCAGTACGAACTGTAACCCTTAATGTTTATCACGGTGAGATTTTGCTGTTTTACATAAACCCTGAACTCTATTTGTTATTTTCTTCATTTCCTTCCAGAACTTGGTTCTTTTTTATGAAAATTATGATTTCTTATGACATATTCTGCTTAATTTTCAGTTGGCGACGATGCTGTAAATAGATATATAACCAGTGCACCTCATGCAGATTACTTCTCAAACTTGATTTCATTTTTTAGGAAGCAGAGCATGGATTTTAATAAACTCGTCTCTGATACTTTGACGTAAGCTTCATAAGTTTTATCTCTCTTTCATCTTGTAGTTTAAGACTTTCTTGTGTCCTGAAAGAGCAATTGTGGTTACTTCATTACTAAATACTGAGACAGAAATCCGGGACCAGATTCAACCTCTACAATAATTGCAGCTGTTGATGACATTGAGGATAACCTGTACTACTTCAGTGATATTGTCTCCGCTGGAATACCTGATATTGGGACGCTAATAACGGACAGCTTTCTGGTGGTTCTGATATTTCCGTTACTTTTTCCTTCCTTGAGGATAGTTGGTGATAATGTATGAAACCTCACTTTATGACATTCTTATTTCACCTGGATCCACTTAGGTAGATTTTTGTTCTTATTATGTAGCTGGTTCTTATTAATGTTTAGTAGTACATTAATCCAGGAAATGCAAAGTGGTGTTGTCACTTCTCTCTACTTACTTTGTTGCATACTGAGGATACTCAAAATCAAAGATTTGGCAAATACCATAGCTGCTGCTCTTTTTTATCCCTTAGAGGCCTTTACACAGAGTTCTTGGGGTAAATTCAATGGTCATATATCTGGTGATGGTTTCACATCTAAAACTGAAGTGTCAGAAAATGATAATCTTAACAGCTACGATCCAAGATGTTCGATGGTCAATGCTCCATACATACCTAGTTCTTCAGGGTTTCATTCAGCCCATGCTCACTCACAAAATGATTGTAGCAGTTCAAATTTGTCTTTAAGGTAAAAGGCATTTAAGTCATATTTTCTTGTACTAATGTCAAGTTACACCAAGAACTGTTCTCTCTCTTTGTTTTCCTGCTTGTCACTGGAACTGGGCATGTAAATGAGTGTATCATTCCTGCCCAAACAGTCCTGGATATGTTAATGAGGGTATCATATTGTGTTGTATTAGAGAAATTACTAGCTTTTTGGTTCACACATACATACATCCTTTTGATGATGCTCGTAGAGTTAAAACATATTTCAATACAGCAAATTGCAACTTAGGAGTTTATATATGTATGATCTAGGTCAAGTTATCAATGTAAGTTCAAACAAGCTTACATCGTTAGGTAACTTCTCTTTATTTTTATCTTTTTTACTAGACTTACCATTGTATAGAAAGTCTATTGTTATAAAGCTTGATATTGATTTGAAATTGTTGTGTGTACTTATGTACACATCGAAATTGACATAATACATTTTAAAGTATGTTAAAAACAAGTTTTTTGATGCAGCTGTGCTACTTTAAGTTGTGATCAAAACTTCACGTCGAGTGCCTTTAATGACTTCTATGATTGATGTAGGGAAGTTTTGCTAGCATATGTAACAAAAGGGAACGATATTGAAGTGTTGGGTTCTTTGGGTCTGCTTGCAACCCTGCTGCAAACTAAAGGTTGTGCCACTGTGTGTTTGTTTGCCTTACCATTACATCCCTTTCTGTGTATGTTGATATATCTCATTTTGTAGAACTTGACGAGTCAATGCTAGATGGACTTGGAATTCTACCCCAACGTAAACAACACAAGAAACTCTTATTGGTAAGGCACATTCTTCCATTTAACTTATTTCTAGTATGTAAAATTTTACGATGGGCTTCTGCACTCTGCACTGCTTCATTTCTTGGTATAGTAGATTCATTTAACGTGTTTGGGGTGGGCTTGAAGGGCACCTATCACTTGTGTTCTTGGTGTGGGTCGGGTGCTTCTTAAAGTAGTGGTGGAGGAAGAGAGTGCTCGAGTGGGTGGCATGTTAAGTTAGAGGCTTAGATCATAATCACTTCTAGAGAAGTAAGCTATTAAGCCGACAATTGAAAGGATTAAGTGGCATAGACTGCCTTGATCAGTATGAGAGCTGAATTATAAGTGAACTGACACAATGGTTGATTTTACGATATAAACTGATGTGAGTTATGTTCAAAATTCACCTTTTGTTTGAAGGTTTGAAAACCAGCCAACCTAGTAATATTCATTTTTGTTTTATTTTGATGTAAATATGATGCCTGATTGGCATTGCATATTCTTGCAGGAAGCTTTGGTTGGTGAGGCTTCAGGTGAAGAGCAACTTTTTTCTCCCAAAAATAGCTTAGCTAGGGACGGAATTGGTAGTGAGCTTGAGTATTATCATGAAAAGATCAAGGTTTGCACTTCCCTCTGTGCATCCTTAACTGCTTTATTTTTACTTCTCGGTGCCAATATTTAGAAGCTCCATGGCTTGATAGTTGGTTTCCTTATAATTACCATGTTTTACAGGAGCATTATGGAGTATCGTCTCAGGCTACTGATGTGGGAACAAGTCCTCTTGTACGTAGATTTCAGGTAAATCTTTCTCTCTAGTATGTTCTTGTTATGATATAATTTTTACTTTGTTTATTGTTTTTGCAATAGTTTATGTAGACCGTTTTAAAGTTCCTATGGATAACTTGCCACATTATTCAAATCCAAATAAAATTTTAATTCCTATGTTCATGTATGGTGTATTTTTCAGGTGATTGATGCATTAGTTAGCCTCTTCTGTCGTTCTAATATATCTGCAGAGACATTGTGGGATGGTGGTTGGCTTCTACGCCAGTTGCTTCCTTACAGTGAGTCAGAGTTCAACAGCAACCACCTTGAATTGCTGAAAGTACGTACAAAATTGTCTTCTCCAGCAATTTGCATATCGTTTTACAGATATATCAAAGCTTCCCACTTTTGCTTTTTAAGTTGAACTGATATTTATGCTTGCCATATTGAAGTACCGATGGTCACTTTCTAGTTTCTAGACTACTTTCTGAAACATCAATTCAGTAGAGCTTTAAAGGAAGCTGAGTAGTTTGAGAAAGATACCAATACAAAATTATTTAGTAGTCTAACATGCATTACAAATGTTATGATGGAATCATTTTTGTTTTTTAATCTATAGCAATGGGATTCTTTACCGTGCAATTGTACCAATGATTTAAATGATTAATGACGAACTGGTACATAACATGAGTACAGATATGAATTTATCATTCCCATGTGAGTGACTGGTATAAAGGACAGGATACTGCATACTGAAGAAAATAGAAATTGAAACAAGTAAATAGGAGAATATTAAGTAGAATTAATAATAGGGTTTCTTGAAATATTGCACTTGTTGATAAACCATGTCTTGGTGAGCACTGCTCTATGTTCTCATTGTCTTTGATATTGAACCCGCATTTAGAACCATGATTGTAGAAATCCATATATGAACCAAGGATAAAAAAGAAAAGATTTTATATATGCCCCTGGGACATACTAATTTCATCTCATCTGTGGTGTCGTATGCATTTCCGGATGAAATTACTCATGCAGGTTTCATACAATAGTTGTGCTTCTGCTCTTATGGAGGAGGCTAGAGGTATTTGGTCCGACTTTCTTGTTACTGTTCTCTGTGAAGAGTGGAGAAAGTGTAAAAGAGGTGAATTTCATATAATTTATTGTGCTGCTTAATTATTGTAGTGTTCAAGAGTTTACTTATGTGTTTGATCTAGAAAATTTTCAAACTGTAGCAATGGAGTCATCATCTCCTCGGAAAGAATGGACTTGCATGCTTTTGCCACCACACAAGCTCTCTTCTGAAGGTAAGCTTCTATCTATTTCAAAAAAAACTTCCTTTGCCTGGTTGCTGTAATGAAAGGAAGCCTGAGTAGTTAAATTACCTGTGTGTTTTTCTACAGTTGATGTTCCAGATGAATCATCATTTGTTGCTGGAGAAAGAATGCTTGAGTTGGTGAAGGTTTGTGCTTTATATTATGTTCATTTATTTTAAATGCAGATTAATATACAGATGTCCAATACCGGTGGACTATTCTTAATTGCTGTTCTTCATGGATGGTGTCTTTTTCCTGTTTAGGTATTTGTACTGCAACATCAACTTCAAATATTCGCTCTTGGTAAACCTTTACCTGAACAACCTCCAATTCATCTTCCTGGGGATCTCCCTGTGAATCATCGTGCCAAGACTTGTGGGCTTGATGTGTCGGGCCCAAAGCCAGGCATTGAACTCAGCCTTGGTAATTTGTCCGAAACTCCAATCCTGTATTCTTTCCACTGATTTTACTTGAGGTTTTTACTCGGTGTAGGATGGATAGAACAATAAAGGAAGGATGAAGATAATTAGGAGAGGGAGATAAGGAAAAAAGAGGGAAGGACATCTCAGTGGTAATCTTAGTTGCAAGTCGATGTCCAAGAATCCAACACAATGTACACAAGTGAACTAGTCAAACCTAACCAATAGTAAATATATGCTCACCTTGATAACCAAGTAATGGACTAATGATTGACAACAAAATTATTCTGGCATTAGCATTTAATGAGATGCCTGTTTTGAAGTTTCTGTACTAGCCAGTGGTCATGCACAAAACAAATGATCTCTCATCTCAAATTACTGTGTGTTTATGAAATAATATATTGAAAGATTCATGTTGATTTTGAAGCAGTAAAATGGATTGGGGAAATTGGCATGGCATATAATGGATTATGATGGTTAAGCAACCTAAATTTATAAAGCTGGCAATAAACTTCAGACCTGGCGGTAAACTTCTCCAAATTTAACATTTAAGGAAAGACTGAGTTGTCTTAATAATAACTTAGTGTGTAAATTGTAGTGACTTCTCAATTGTATACATGAATGGTAGTTCCATCAGGTTGTATTTTCCATGTAGTTTCTTTCTGTTCTACTTATGAATGCTACATGCTTCTGACTTTAAGTTGGCCACAACTACTGATTGTTAAGTTTCTCTTATTTTTCTATTTGCAGGTGATGCTGTGCCCTGTAGAATTGCTTTTGAAAGGGGCAAAGAACGCCATTTTTGGTTTCTTGCAATCTCTGTAGGAACATCTGGGTGGCTTGTCCTTGCAGAAGAATTGCCACTGAGGCAGACCCATGGGGTCATTCGGGTTGCTGCACCTTTGGCTGGTTGTAACGTATGTATATTGCCTCACACTGTTATCTTCCTGGGCGTTGGTTTGTAGACTTCAGCTAATCTCCATATGACAGTCTTATGAATTTTTTTATTCTTATTGTTTAGCCCAAGATTGATGATAAACATCCGAAATGGTTGCATGTGCGGATCCGGCCATCCTCTTTGCCCTTTCTGGATCCTGCAAAATTCAATGATAATGGGAAATCAAAGACAAAAGCTTTGATAGATGGAAGATGGACACTAGCTTTCCGGGATGAGGAATCTTGCAAGTCTGCTTTACTGATGATTGTTGAAGAGATGGGTTTGCAGAGTGATGAGGTTCATAGAAGATTAAAACCGTTGCTCAACCTTGAAATTGCAACAGATTCATCAAGCTCGTCTGTATGTGATCCCGATGATTCCTCTTCGTTTAGAACACATCCTAATTCATTGTAAGTTCTTTGGCTTGGTTTACCGTAGTGGGTTGTTTGGTTGAGGGGTGAGAAATTATTTAAGTCTCGTCACCCTTTTGTATATGCTCCCAAAATATATAGCAGATTTGTAGATTAGCAAATGTGGCTTAGTGTCATTCTTTTTGTATACTAGCCTTTCCCTGCCTTGATCTTGTAAGTTTTGCCCTTGCTCCTCTCATTTTGTAGCAGCTCTAACTTAGGTCATCCCATCTCTTTTTCCCTATTTCCATTATGTACGCTCTGTAGCAATTGTAAATCTGAGGGAACCCCATAAAGAAAGCTTTTCCTCCTTTTGTTTTCCCCCTTTTTTTTTCTTGTCTTCTTCTCCCCCCCTTCCTCCTCCTCCTCCTCCTCCTTTCTTCTCTCCTTTTCTCTCTTTATTTTGGGGTATAAATGTGCCCTAACGCTTACTATATGGTGTAATGAAAGCTATTTGCCTATTTCTCTCTTCCCCCCTTGCTCAACTGGCTATATACTTATGTTTATGTTGGGTTGTGTTAGTACTGTTCATTTTTATCTCGTAATGCAATAAAGGAGAAAGAAGCATTATGAAGCAATGCATTGAGTAGAAACAACGTCTCACACTCTGAGCTGGATACTTTGCATTTGGGGTTTGGATTTTGTAGATTTTGTGGACAAGGTAGTCCATTAACTTCTTAACAATAAAATCGTCAAAATCTCAATTTTATTAAAAATGATTGAATTTTAACATAAAATTAATGGTTCGAAATACATTGTAAGAGGTATAGAGTACGTGTCATTGTTCATTGCTGAGGGTAATACTGCAACAACTCGAGTATGGTTGTTGGGGGGTTAATTACGTTGGTTTCAAGTTATCTAAGCTACAAAGGCTGCTCCAATGTAATTTCGTTAGATCAAAACGGTCGAGCACTCAAAATCAACACTGGAGTTTGGCCGATGCATTGACATTGCTAATTATTGAAGCTTTTTCCTGATGGAACTATACTAACCCTTTCTCTATTTTGTAAATGAAATCCCGTCTGACTGTCCGAGCGCCGCTAGTTTGTTGCCTATTGTTCAGTCGAAAAGAGGCACCCTACCCTATTGGGGCGGATCACACAGCATTGGAACACTATGTTACACACTTTATTGCGTTGGCTTATGGTTTGCGATCTGCATGACTGCATCAGCATCTAGTCAGGTAGTTCAATAGCATTTTGTTGTTTAAATGTAGGTACCAGGTATAGACAAGATTTTTGAGCTGCCAGGATCACAAACTCCTTCAAATTATGTGTGAATTGTGAACGCAAAAAAGACACAAGTGAAAGTTGTACCACATAATATAATTAAAATGTTAACAACGCCGTTCATATAAGTGAGATAACAAATTCCACTTCATCTTTAATCAAGTCTTGAATAATGAGTAATGACCCTTAAGACTCATACATACCCAGCGAATATTTTTACCAAGAATTGTTGCTATTTATGTCCATACCTATGAACCCTCTCATCAATCCATTCCCGCATGTCACTCAATACAAGGTTAGCACTCTCGTCAGGTTCCCCTTGAATCAAAGAATGGTACATCCCTTCGTACAGCTTCAACGACTTGTCCTCACTCGAAGCCTTCTCATACAGCAACTTGGACGAAGACGGACACGTAACGCCGTCAGAGGTGCCATGCACTGTGAGAAACGGCGCCGTTACCTTGTAGAAGTTATCCTGCACGTACTGGGTAACCCTAAGGAGCTCCCTCATGGTCCCAACCCTAGGTGGACCCGTGTACCTCCTCGGGTTTGACGCTATGATCTTCAGTTTCTCGGGATCCCTGATTGCCTTCCCAACCATCTTGTTGTCAGGCATAGCGGCCCACGTGTCGGCCCATCCGAAGAGAAGCCCATACGCGAACAAATGAAGCCTGCTGGGCTTCATATCCTCGGGGATCACGAAAAGCGGTGCAGAGAACATCAGGCCCGTCCACGTATCGGGTTCTGATTTAAAGTACATAAGCAAGGTTGCGAGACCACCCATGGACTCACCGAAGAGGAACGCCGGGAGATCCTTGTACGGCTCACTGCGGCGGACGTGGAGGAAGAAGGAGAGCGAGGCGGATGCCACTTTGTCCATGTCGCCGAGGTAGCAGCGGAGGCCATCGGAGCGGCCGTGGCCTAGGAGATCGGCGGCGAAGACGGCGTAGCCCCAGGTGGCGAAGTTAATGCAGATCTTCTGGAAGAGCCAACCGGTGTCGGAGCCGTAGCCGTGGGTCATGAAGACGGTGGCTTTGACTTCGTTAGGTTGAAGGTCCAATGGGAGGAAGCTCTGCGTGAAGATTTTGCCGTGTGGCGTGTCGAAGAATGATTTGGTGTTTCGCACCCCCTGGGAGGTGTAGTACTCCTCCTCGGGCATGTGGCCCCAGAAGTTAGGGGGTACCTCCGCTTTCTCTGCTGCCATTGTTGTTTGCATCAATTATCGAGTCACTGCAATTAAGAAGAATGGCCTTCGGAGTAGGTGGCGGTGGGTCCCTCGAAGTTGGTGAACTGACCCATGTGGACCCCACCACTTCCTCCAAAATTTCTAGTTGGTGAGCTGATAACGAGTCCTTCTTTCTGGTTGGTGACTTTTTTTTGGGCCCTATGTTTTTGGTCACCATTTTCGCGATTTTTGGGCCTACTTTGGCCTGTTTATTCTTAGACTGGGCCGTTAATAAAATATGCGAGAGATGGTCAACACAACACCTTTTTCATTTCTCAAGGATGGTAATGATTTCAGCCTTATTGCGCTGATCCTAAAACTTGTATTCTTTTTAAAAACTTTAGTAGGAGTACTTTACTTTACAACAAGAACTGCACCACCAATGTGATTTGTGAACTATTCTGTCAACTTAAAAAAACTGGATAACTCTTACCACTAATTAAAGCGAGGGACCCAAGTAGCATTGAGGTTTTGAAAGAGCCAAATTAGAAGGCATGCCTTTTGGAGAAACTCAATGCCATCATTATGTGGTTGGTACAATATACCAAATGCCAAGAATGTCACACGGTGGGCCACAACTAGGACAATGTAAATAACATTCTTAATGAATCAATTTATAATATTGAATCAATCTAAGATCTTAGTAAAAGAAAAATAGTTTCAGGTAACATATATTAAGCAAACAACTGGTATGCATGTTCACATAAAGAATTTGTATTTGTATTTTTTCCCTCTCGGAATCATAGTTTGAACTGCCACGACAATTTTATTTTATGTCCATCGTGAATATCTATCATTCAACTATCATAGAGCATAATTATGAAAATAGTAAAATAGCAGGACATTCAAGTGCATGCTTTTTTCTAAAACCAATATAAAATTTCTTGATCTTAATGCAGAAAATTAAAATCATAATGGTGTTTTTAATTTGAGAAAAAAGACACACGCACGCACTTAGTTTCTACCGTTCAATAAATCATGAAACACTTTGAGATCAAAGTAATGATACACAACTTTAAAAAAATAAAATTGGAACAATAATGTCAATATTGTCTTCTAGTGTAGAAAGCTAGATTGCTTAGTACTTTCTGCATATCTATATTTATGTATTGGTGGTGAAATTCGAAGACACATAATAATGATGGGGTGTTCTTCGATTACACAGCACATAAAAGAATAAGTTTTGAAAAATTAGCATAAAACTTTGTTTTGTTTTTACCTTATTCTGTCATTTGGTCCAACCTTTCATTCCAAAGCACCAAATTTTTTTTTTTTAAATGTGAGTATTAAGGATGTGTTACACTTACACAGATGCAAATTTATTACTCATTTGACACTGACATATATCTGCATGATCCTATTTATTCCTTGTTATTGCATATTATAAAACACCACTCTCTCAAGACCATTTGAACTCAGTAAATAAAACGGAAGGAAAACAAACACATGCTATTATGAAAGATTAATTAACACTTTAAACAAAGCTATTTCCATTTCCATTTTACACCTTGTGCACCAATTTTACAAAGAAACCCTCTAAATAGTACCCAAAATCGTTCACCTCATCAAGTACTTAACTTGAACACACTTTGGCAGAGATGAACCCATAAACCCCTCATTCCTATCCAATTTTCTATTATCTCCTTTACCATTACCACCCCAACAAAGTCTAAAAAGTATACCCTTCTCTTCCCCCCCTCCATACTTAACTCTTTCTAATAAGCTTCTTTGAAAACTTTCTTTCAGCCATTTATCAAATTGGCTGTTAGTAAAATAACCACACCTATTACAAATTTCCTCAATTACCCTCTCATCTACACTAAAATTCACCAGATTCTGCTTCCCACAAGCATCCTCAAAACACCCTTTGATCTTAGTTAAGAACATCTCTGACTTTTCCCTCTCCCTAGCTGGACTTGTGTTGAGTTCAAACTTGTTTTGAATGGAATCAAGAAATCCATTTGGGTTCAGTGGATCAGCCGCAGTTTCAAGAGTCAAATCACTTGAAATTGGGCTACTCTCTCCTGTTTTGTCATCATCATCTTCATCAGCTTTCATGTTGAGATCAAGGGTGTTAAAGCTTGAGTTTCTTGATAAGTCCTTTTTTCTGCTACTACATTGTTCATGAACCAAGGATGTATCTTCATTATTCTCTTCAATTCTTGGGCTCTTGATCTTGGAAAACAAATCCAGCTCAGCCCTGCGCTTGTGGCCAAAAATTGGTGGCTCCAAGTTATTAGGCTTGGTTTCACTGACCTGCAACATAAAACTCATCACAAAGTCCTGATTTTTCTCTTCATTATTGCTTGTGAATCCACCACTTGTCAATATGAACACTACTTGGCTTGATGAATTCTCTTCAGCTATTCTTAAATTTCCAAACTTTCCCGTTTCAAATCCATCAGAGATGCATTTCCTGAACTGGGCATCAGCAAAGTCAACATTTTCAATCAGCACCACAAGTTTTTGATGATGGGATTTCAATGCTTGAACCAGCATCTCAGAATGTGAAGCCAAGGAAGCCTCTTTCCTCTTCAGCATGTCCATGTGAAGAAACTTGTTATCTTCTGAGCCAAAAAGTGATTCTTTAACAGCAAGTGCCAACCTTGTTTTGCCAACTTTGTCATTTCCTTGCAAGAACAACGAAGTGATGTTACTTTGTTTTGCGGATTTGGAATGAAGCAAGGCCTCTGCTATGGAAGGAACAGTCTCAGAGTGCCATGGCAAATTCTCCTGCAACAGTTTACAAAAATGAGCTCTTCGCAGTGTTCTATCGGTTATATTTTCCACCACCACCGTTTCACTACCTGAACCAGAACCACCATTCCCAAGAGCAAGAGTAGTCTTTATTACTTCTTTACCTTCCAATAATTCCATGGAACCTAAGACTGGTTCTGTTGTTGCTTGCCTTTTATCGCTGAAATTGAACTCAATGGTGCATGAATTTTGACGCCTGAATCTTGGTACAAGATTGGAGCTATGTGTTGGTGTTGGTTTAGCTGTAAAAGACACAGAACTTGATGAATTATTGTTAAAAGTGTAGGACTTTGCATTCCAACTATTGTTGTTGCTCCAATAATCCTGAGCTTCTTGTTTGGTTTGGTGAAGACACTGGCATAGCCTATTCCATTTTCTTTTCAACTCGGTTAATTCATCCTGAAATTTAATACATTCAATTATTATTCATAAGCCATCACTAATCACTAAACTTAGTTTATTTGTTTGTTTAACTAATACCTTCTGATGATTTGTTTCGGTGGTATGAGGCTGAAGCCATAAAGGTAACGTTTTCTTGTGGCCTGGTCTGAGAAATTGAGATTCCTTTTCATAATTTGAGGCACATTCTTCACAGCAATTGAGCTTTGTTTCCATTACACTAGTGGCCAAAAAATAATCTTCAATAAATAAACTAATGATAAATCACTTGATTGATGATGATAAATGACTATTGGTTCATAATTGATACCAATAATAACAAGAAGGGTTGCATGCATAGTTTAGAAAAGATTTGCTTTTCTTGTGTTATTATTATTCTTGCTTTTGATAAAGTAAAAGTTGTGTGTTTCCCAAACTGAGTATCATGTGAATGCGTAATGTCAAATTAAGAGGTTTATGCACTGACAAAATAAAGCGAAGCAGAAAAAGGGTTTCTCTGCATCACTTCTGCCTTATACCAACCAACCTTGCTTTTGAGACCATAGCCCAGACCACCGTACATAGTACTACGAAACAATATGCAAAACAAACAATAAAGCTTTCAACCCGAATCATCATGCCTGCCCAACTTTACATGCTTATGTTTTTTCACTTTCTCTTCCATTCTTGTTTCTTCACAATTTTTGCATTAATAAATCAACCTAGTTAATTATTAACCAAGGCAGTTTCTAGTCACTGATTACATATTTTTCCATAATTACATTAAACACTAAAGTAGCTAGTTACTAATAGACATTAACCTATTTATTAATCAACTTTTCTATAAATTATTATGTGAAATTATCTAACAGTTATTGTCGCATGAAAACAATTTAATGTGATGAAAAAAATTGAAAAGGTTGATGATTAGTTAGTACCTGGAAGAATGGAGAGTCAAGGCAAGTCCAGGTGAAGGAAGAAGAAGAGGGTGAAGAGACCATTGAATCTCAAGAGGGGGTTGTCTCATTTGACACCTGATGTATGTCTGATATGTTGCTGTTGCAATTAGCCACACTTTTTTTGTTGTTTCCCCACATTCAGTTGTTGTAGAAGAGAACAACTTGCCTATTTCCGAAACAACATGATCCATTACTGTGCTATAACAACCGCCGCCGCCGCCACAAACTCCCTCGTCCCCTTCTTCTTCTTCTTCCTCCACTGTCCACTTCAGGTCTCCAATGTAGATAATGATGCCATGGCCATTATAAGAATCATCCACCTTCCTCTTGAGTTCCATGAGTTTCATCTCAACTTCGCTTCTCTTCATGTGCTTCAATGATCTGAATTGTTGGAATCTGATGAACTGTGTTGTCTTCAACTCATGAGGCACCTCTGACCTCTGAAACCTTCCAATGATCTCTCCGACAAGAGCTTCCGTTAACGAAACGGAGTCACCAACTATGACAACGTTCTTCTTGTTCTTTTTATTATTATTATGATTAGTCCTTAGAAGAATGTCCATAACTGCTTTGACATCATCCTCCTTAGAAGAAGATGATGGTGCAGTGGCGGTGGTGGTGATGAAGGGGTACAGCAAGGACGGTGGTTTTTTAGGCGGAGAAGAAAAGATAAGGTGGTGGTTGGTGGTGTTATCAGAAGCGGAAGGGGAGCAAGGAGAAGAAAAGACACCACCACCGCGAGCGGAAGCGTTGTAAGAATGGAAAACAGAAGAAGGTGGAGAAGAGTTATTAGACAAGTCTTCCAAGTTGTTCTTAATGGCGGTGCTGGAGAAGCCAGCTTCTCTCATGACGCGGCTGACGCTAGGATCATCGAGGATGGATATGGTAAGGTGTTCAAGCTCGATCTTAACGGCGAGAAGAGGCTGGTTCTGGTGGTTCTGGTGGTGGTGGTGGTGGTGGTCGACGCAGCCTCTGCGCTGGTGAGCCTGAGCTCGCTTGAGGGCGGCAACGAGGGCGTTGGAGAGAGAAGGCTGAAGAGAAGAGTGAAGAAATGGAGAGGGAGTGGTGGGGAGCCTGTTGAGGGCGACATTGAAGCAAAGCTCGAGGGCTCTGCAATGAAGAAGGTGTTGAGAGGAAGAAGAAGGGTGAGAAGTGAGGCAGGCTCGTTTGAAGGAGGGAGAGAGGGAGAGGAGAGTGGGTGCCACGTGGAGAGGAGTGAGCTGTGCATGGCCTCTCCGGCGAGCCAAGACAAGAGAGTGTTTGAGAACAGAAGCAGCCTCCGCCGTGAGAGTCTGCTGCAAACCGCCGCAGTTAGGTAGTCCTGATGAGCGCATAACTTGAATGGAACCCCCACCCCGCCGCCGCCACCTCACAGAGAAAGCTTTTGAATTTCGTTGGTTTCTATGATCGAATCGTTGATGGTAGATACAAATAATATTACACCACACACCACCTTCTTTATACTTCTTCTCATTCTCCATCTTTCTCCTTTTCCTTTTCCTTTTTCTTTTAATTTTTAATTTAAATTAAAAGCAGCTTTATTTTTGTTAATTAAATCAACCTATATTTAGAATTTATTTAGATTCACTCAAAATTTAAATATGTCTTCTTATCAACATGATAGTTATTAATTTATAAATATTAGATAATTTCATGATATATGTTTTATTAAATTGTTATCTAAAGATTTTTAACTAAATCAGAAATATAATTATTTATATATCTTTTTTATTAGTTTGAAATTTTAAAAGAAATAATTTTAATTATCATATATACTATAGATCTTCTATAATATAAAAGTCTAAATTTTGATCTTTATTAATTCCACAAAAAAAAATTTAGAATCAGACATATAAAAAAAGAATTATGCAAAAATTTATCCAAACAAAAAAAATATATAGTATAAAAAGATATATTAGGTATAAAATTATTCATGTATTTTTTCTACCAAAAAAAAACAATATAAAAATGTGTTGAGCTATTATTACATTAGATTAATAAGTTTTCTTTTATAATTAATTTTATTTTAGAAAAAAAAAACTCAAGAGATAGCAAAAACTGTTTTTTTTTTATTTTTAGTTATTAATTAGCTCAATTTTTTTACTCTAATAATTCATAATTTTAAACATTACTAACTAAAAACAACAGATGATTATGTTTGTCTTCAAGCACTTCTATCTCTTTATTTTAATTTTGTCTTCAAGCACTTATATTAATTTTGTATTATATAAAACATGGTTAACTTATATTATAATATACAATCATATATATGTAAGGACATATATATAGAGAGAGAAACAAGTATAAAAAGCTTAACTTTAATTTAACTGCAGTGTATAGGTGTTCCTGTGGTAGGTGCACCAGAATAATATTATTGATGCATGATTAATAATAATTGGATCGTTATTATACAGATAGAAGAAGAGCATATATATAGATCACAAAAACTATTGACTACGTAGATTCGATTAAGTTGCTTGGTTATTTTCTGCTTCACTGCATGTCTCTCTGCCCATGTTTGTGGACCCCGAAAAATTCAAAATTTTTACTCACCACTCCCACCCAACAACAAGGCCACCAAAAATATTCAAAAATAAAGGGAAAAAGAATGAACACAATAACATCAAACAGATTAAAAATATAAAAAGAAGATAAAAGTAAATTGCAATAATAGATCACATGCATTTTCCTTTTCTCCTTTGTACAAAACATAAACATGGATACATATACCAAAACATAATTTGTCTTAATAAAGAGACCATAGTATTCCCCCCAAGTACCCAAAAAGCAAGGGTGTTTCTGTGCTATACCACCATTATTGCCTTTTTTCAATGCACAATAGTTATAGTTATTATTGCTCCATTTTGTTATTCTCTTTGAATTCCTACAAGAGTTTAACCTAATTTTAAACTTTTTGCACGTAACATAGGTTAAAGACTAATTTGTCGCAGATTAAGCTCTATTTAAGGTTTATCACAGGTCAATATAAATTGCTGTATGTATAAAGTGGGATTTAGAATCCCAATACTTATTTAAGCAGACGAGTGAGTTGACTATTCGACCAAACCAAAGCCAAATTAGTTTTTTTGTCTCAATCTAAAATATTTTGTTTAACTTTAGTTGCATTATTTTAGTTAAATTATTCCTTTTATTCATTCTTTTAACGTAAAAATTCAGGTGCAGTTAACTTCACATAAAGTTAATAATTAAGAACCGTTAAATGATTTGATTGATTTGACTAATTTTTTATCTAACGACTCTCAGTTATCAATTTTACGTAAAATTGATTGAAACTAATAAGTTTCCATCTTCTTTTAATCCGAGTTAATAAAAGCTTTATCTTATCCTTATCAATAGATTAGATTCTTATTGAGATCGATGCATGAGGGGTAGGATCTCCAGATATATATCGTACTATATATAGTATATATTTGTTTAGATATGGTTAATTAATAATAACTTCCCTTTTTTACATTTTTGTTAGATAAGGGTTACGTTGTTGCTTTTATTTAATTTGTGCATGATAATTATTAAGGACTTTTGATATAATTAACTTTATCATTAGATGACATAATGTTAAAGGAATAAATAGATCTAGACAACGACGACAGTGACACTACTTATTATATATATGATTTAGATAGATTTTTGTAATATTAATAAGATAAGATTAAAATGAATAAAATGTTTATACGAAGGTTCCTAAATTACATTTTCGGCTTTTGGTACTTGATGACTACACTCGTTGTGACGTCTTCAATAATTCCCATGCAAAATAAATAGTTGTTACTGAGAAAGCAGGATTAGACATATCTTTGACCAAATGAATTGAAGCATATGGGTCCTAACAGAGTCATATTAATTTGACCCCTTGCTAGATTCGAAGCCTATGATATGAAATTTAATCATTATAACCTTTACTTTTTATTCAATTTTTCCTTAGTAATTTCTAAAAGAAAATTAAAAAATAGCTACCTAGCCCAACAAAACATGAAATAAAATTAAAGGTATATATATATAGAGGAATTAAAAATAAACAAACAAAAGCATAGAAAAGATAATCTTAAATATATTTTAATTATATATGTATATTCCATATTTTCCACTCTAATTAAGTATTAGCAAAGATTGGAACAGAAATTGACAACAAAGCTGTTTGAGAATAATAGAGAGCTACACTATTTTTCATTTTTTAATAAGAAGAGTTGCTTGCTATTTAGAGAAAATTTCTTTTAGTCTATGATTTAGGGTAAAGAGATCATATGTGATTCGAAACGAATTATCTCGAGCCTTTTATTTTTGTTAACAATTCTCATTATAATGTCGGATATGCAGATTTTTTGGCATTTAAAGTAAGAGATATCATGACTTGAAAGTGACGTGTTGATTTTCGCTTGATTATGTGAGATGTAAACACTGTGAGGAATACCATGACAAAGACAGCGTTAAAATCGTATTCGCAGCATGTAAAACTTCCATTACCTTAGAAGAAACTTGAGATGAATATTCAAAGGAATTGTCCTGCGTCATCTCAGTGCTTTAAAAATTTATTTTCCTTTTCTACTTGGTTGTTTAAAATTTTCATTCACCCAAAAAAAATTAAGTATTGTAACTAAGAAGAACTATGTGGAAAATTTATTAAAGAACACTTGAAAGTGTATGTAAAATGTGATCATAATTAACATTATCAAAGAAGCATATATAAATGACCATAATTCAAAATTAGTACACAAATTAAACTAACAACAAACAGAGTTTTGAAACTTTTGAGGTTAATTAATTAACTATACACAATTTGAACAGTCAAATTAAAAGGTATGGCAGGCAAAGATATGACCTAGCTAGGTTTATTTGTTACTTTCTTTCTAAAAGGCTAATTTATTTATGGAATATATCCAATTAATACCCTTTTAAGCTTGTCGTTTACACTTATCTCATGATTGAAAGTTTCATAATATATGATGAGATGATATTTGCTTTAATTTGCTTACTGTGAAAAGTTAAATAAAGTTAACAAAAACACAGTGAGTGGTTCATATCATATCATAATATGAGTAGAATTTTTGGAAAGAGAGAAGGGAAGAGATGGAAGCACATATATAAATGTATTCATCATTGAACACTCTTTATTACTATCTTTTTCTTCCGATCGATTAAAGATGAAGTGCACCACTAAGTAGGTAATAATTAGCCTCATTCATTTTGGGCTCATCAATGCTCTTACAACAACCCTTTAGCAGTAGAAAAAAAATTTTATATATATGTATGTGGTTTTTATTAAAAGGAAGGGTTACGTGCTCAAATCATTGGAACATTATATTTCAAAGTTTGAAAAGTATTATTGGATTTCTCTACTTTGAAGCAAGGGATCTCTGATCCCTTTATGAATTAATTTTGAATGTGTTACTCATTGTGATCGAAAATGTAATAATAATAATAATAATAATAATAATAATAATAATAATAATAGGAGGTGAAAATTTAGATGGAGTAGACTTCACGTAAAGTTAATAGTTAAGAACGGTTAAATGATTTGACTGATTTGACTAAATTTTCATTTAACAACTCTCAATTATCAACTTCACGTGAAATCGATTACACCTGAATTTTCACCGTAATATTAATATCTTTGGACTTGATGATGGAATGATTTGGTTTGCATGTTCATTAACAGATTTTCAACAAAGCATATGAAAGTAAACTTAAGAGGCTTCATTAACTCAGACAGATCAGGCCCACCTATACATAAATTCAAGGGCTTATCGGGTATTTCACAAAGTTTAATTTTTTTATACCTCGTCCTAATAATTTGATGCATAAATATTGTTAGAGTTAATCACTATGTAAAAGAACTTTTATATTATTATATTGTTTATGATCTAATTCCCCTTATTAGCTTCTATATACATCTGATTTGGAATTTTATTACAACTACTTGTACAGCTTTAATTATTCTTAAAAGGTGATTACTCAAATATTTCTAAAAAGAGCAAGAAAGGAAGTGCAAGAATCTGCGTGGTTTGACTGTTCCACAATGGACTATGCATGTCCCTCACACTCTCAATATTTTTACAGCTGCCTGGCCTTCCTTATCTTATCTTCCTTTAATTTCATAGAAGAAAAAAATTTCAAAGGTTGCATTTCAAGTTTAATTTTCAATAATCTCCTATTGATTCAAGTACTAAAAGGTCAATTTTGTGGTGATTATATATATATATACAAAAATGAATAGCACACAAAAAATCAGTTATTAAAATAATTATTATATATATTTTATAGTGTCTAAGATATTAGTATTTAATTTGTCTAAAAAAATGAGAAAAATAAAGATAAATTTCACTTTTTATTTTTGTATCTAATAATTAAAAAATTAAACACCAACATATCATATATAATATATTTTTTTAATTGAATAATCAGTTATTAAAAGTTTAGGATAATTAGGTTCAGTTTGGGTAACCAACTTAATTAAGTTCCTTTTGATAAAATAACTTAAACAATAAATGACTCTGTTAAAAGTAACATATAAATAAGTTATTTTGTGTTTAAATTTTTAACTCTAAAATACTTATTTTATAGAAATATAATGAAAAGTAGAAGTATTATGAGAGAAGTCATTTTTTTAACTTCTCTATAAATTCTTAAATAGCTTCTTAAAAAGTTACAATTTGATTTTAAAAATTGTACCAGACATTAATACTACTATTTTTCACAAATCAAAAATAAAAAAAAAATTACTTCTAAAATTTTTCAAACAGACCCTTAATCTTGCTGTAATAAAATATTAAATCTGCAATAGTAGAATAGTTAAATTTATTTATAATAGTACAATAAAAAAATAGATGTTAAATATGTAATTTTATATAGAGTCGCTGAATGGTGACATGATTGATATTTACATTGGTTCTACTTAGCTAGCTAAAACATTAATCAATTAGCATGCATCTCTTCATTAATTAATTAATTCCTTAAAAGCTTGATTTGTCAAAAGAATAAGCTTGTCATCACATATAAAAAAGTCTTTAATGAGAAGAAGCACACATATCAAGAGCATCTGATCTGAGATAATAACCTACGTTTATTTTCTTCAGGGTTATATAGTTAACTATAAACAACTTAGAGTTGCATGGCGTATCTATCTTGAGATTCATGCGTATGAGATTTTGTAGAATATAATGGTCGGTAACTCGGTATACGTAGCATGCTTATTATATAATAATTAATTTAACATGAAAAATTATTGTTAATAAACGTTAAGTGTTGCACAAACATTAATACAGATATAGAATACGACACGATACGACATGAGACATGTCGACATATAAATTATAAAATTTTATAAAACAAAAAATATGTGTATATATAAAATATAAATTAATTTAGTTATTTTTTTAATTCTTATTTTAATTATATAAAATATTTAAAATATTTTTATTTTAATAAATAATAATATATATATAATATTTTAAATTTATTTTAAAAATACATAATAAAAATAATACTAAATACGACTAATACATAATGATATTTAAATATATCTAAATATATTTAAAAAAATTTTATTAAGACATAATTAAATATGACAACTCAATAAAATTTCCGAACTTTATAAATCATCATAATATAGTAATTTACAAGAATTTCGATGATAATAATGATAATAATTAAGGATGAGAATGAGTGTATGAATGTATAGGTGTATAGGATTGGTCCCACGAAGGAGGTAAGGAGAGTGGAACCCACAAGTTGCAAAGGGAATTGATCTCTGATTCCAAGTCATTGGTGACTCAAAAGGTTTATTTAGAATATATATTTGATCTTTGGGGAGGTGAAAAGAACAAGTAGCGTGCAACTTTATACAATAAATGTCGCCAGAAACATACATTTTTCTTTTTCGTTTTTCCATTTCCACTATATTTATCTCTCTATCTATCTTAGTTTTAATTTACCTATGCTCTTGTTAAAAAAAAAAAAAAACCCTTTTCTTCGGGGAATGCTTAGTATTCATTACTTAATAGATAATTTGCTACTAATTTATCGTGATGCTAACTAGCTAAATAACTACTTTAAATTTATTGAATAATCAGTCCATTAGTTTATTTAAATAAATATTAAAAATTTAAATCTTACTTTGCATGCAACAATTTAATAGAACTTAGATTTGCGATAAATTAATATTTATTTTATCGAATTAAAAAATACCGTCGACAATAGTGCTTAATTAATAATTCTCTGCTTCAGAGTTAATTTCCTCATGTGCCTGAAATATGCCTTCTCCCTTTACTATATAGTATATAGTATATATAGTTCTTAATTTTAGATTATTTATTTGTCTTTGTTAAATATTCGATGTTTTTTATTAACCTAAAAAATGAGATTTTTTTTCCTACTTATATGATGATTTATTCAACGAGATCAACAATAGCGTTTTTTTCTCATTAATAAGTTTTAGGGCATTATTATAATTATTTATCACCAACAAAATGATTAGAGAAAATATCAACCAAATAATGAAGAATGCACATATAGATCACAAGTTTTACATGCTAGCTAGTAGTCTTAAATTGCATGTCATTATTGTTTTTGTTTTGATAAGAAAATGATTTGTTATGTGGTGCGACACAATGATGGTATAGACTGACATTCGAAAAGGAATAATGAGTATTATTATACATACATGAATAATGATTCTCTTATTGTAACTGCATAAATCAGTTCAGTTCATTTATTTGTAAGCAACTTAAGATCAGAGAATTCAACTATACTATTTTTGTGTATAATAAGGTTGGAATCAACTCACATGCATGTGTAGATAATATTTAATAACACTATATACTTGTATATATTACATTCTTGTTGTAGAGGAAAAGAATATTTTACATAATGGCTGGTATTTAAATAACAGCTCATTCTTACATATTTCTTACTTAGTAGATATAGTATTGTCTTTTTTATTAATTAAATAAATTTTATTTTTTTATTTATTATATTTTATATTTATAATTTATAATTTAAAATTTAATTAAAAGTTCTACTCCTTTTTTTATTTAGCATTCACTAATTGACTAAGGGTTTATTTCGGTAAATTTTCAAGAAAATATCTTTTTTCGAGTTATCTTTTTTTTTTTAAAGATCTTATGTAAAAGTAAAAGTAATTTTAAGTTTAGATATTTTATGTAAAAATATCTTTTTATTTATCAATTATGTTTGGGTATAATAATATAAAAATATTTTTTATTTATTTATTATATGAAAAACATATTTTTTTAAGAAAAAAAATTCTTTTAAAAAAAATGTAAATTACAACTTCTCAAAAAATATGTTTTTTTTTATTTTTCTAGTGCTTCTACTTTTACTACTAAAAATTTGTCAAATGTACGAAAAACTAAAAAAATCTTTTTTTATTAAATTTTTTTTTATCAAAATAATGACATTCAAACAAGCATTAAATAACATTCATTACCTTTCACTTCTAGCTAAACTATATAATTATAAAATAAGAACAGAAGAAAAACTACAAAACAAGACAAAGCAAACCTTATCAATTGTTGAAAAATAAATTTTAGTTTCTCTAAATTAAGGCTCAATAATCACAATATCATTATAATAAGAATTGCACTAAAATTGCTTTGAGATATAATTATTAAAACATATAATTTCTCTTACCAATTTGAACTTTTTAATTAAACTTTTGAAACAAGTAATTTCGTAACAATAATAGAATAATCAAATTTAAGTTTAAATTACAAAAAATTCACACTCCAATCATGATTGCATCCGAAAATAAAATAATGCATTCCTTCATCATGACATGCTTTATACATGAATGACAATAATTCTTAATTAGTATAACTAAGGTTAAAGTAATATAATTACTTGTAAAACAAGAGATATATATGAAGAAAGAATATGTAATGGTTAAAGAGAGAAAAAGAGGAAAGAATGAAGAGGGTGGCTTTTGTTACTGAAATCTAAGAGACAGATTAAAGTTGAAAGCAAAGAAAGTGAAGTGATCAAAGACAAAAAAGGAGCATGTCATGAAAGTATGTTCCTTTATTTTAATTTGCATGCAAAACGATGACAACACTAACCCATCATTGCTGCCACCCTCTCTTTGTTTGTTAATCCCGATAAAAATGTTAGCTTTCTCTCTTGTTTTACCACACTACATTGGAGACACACCCCCCTTAGCTTTCACTAATTTAATTTCAAAAGCTGTCTAGGATAAAAGAATAAGAATATTATGTAGCATGAATTATTTTATTTTATTTTATTTTCTTGGTCAGATACATACCTAGCTAGCTAGCTGCTTCAAGATTTCTTTTGATCCGTTATGTCACTACCATCTCTTTCTTTTTTTTTTTTTTTGTATTATAACATTGTCTTTATTAGCTCTTTCAATATCAAATTAAAAGGGATTCTATGGTACATAATGTATAAATTACTACTCTAATTAAATTATGGATCTATGTAACTAACTCAGTGGTCGAGGCTACAAATATTACTATGAACTAATCAGGGCGGAACTAGGATAAAGATTCAAAGTTTAAAAAACTATTCCTAAACAAATTTGATTTCAGGAAATCAAAATACCATCATTTCAATTCCCACCTTCTCCTTGAGCCGGGTATCTTTAATTCCCATAAAAATAGAATCTTTATAATAATGTAATACTTGAACCACACACACCCTATATAAAATTTCAGTTCATGACAAATTAATTAGTTCTTGACATATATATCAAAGCACCAAATAATAATCCACACATCGTGATCCATGTAAGCACTGAGATCTAACCATAGAGGATAGAAGTAAATAGGCAATAATTAATCATTAACCAAACACCTTCAAGGTGGTTTGTTGTATCTATGTAAAACAAAATTAGAGCTATGAATTTGTACCCAGCCCTAGGGCCAGCCTTAAGCCCTTTAAATAGCCCATAATTCTATAATATTATAAGAAATTACTTCCTGAAAACTTACTGAACAAGGGGATGTAGCTCAAATGGTAGAGCGCTCGCTTTGCATGCGAGAGGCACGGGGTTCGATCCCCCGCATCTCCAATTTTAATTTATTTTTTCTGATCCATTTTTCAGTTCTACATATGCAACATTAGTCCAACTAAACTGATATAACAAATATAATAATGTTACAGAGCAAATCAAGCATAATATATTTGTTATAGATATATAATAAGGTGCCAAAATAGGTCAGAGACTATACTTCATAACAAACAAAAATCTGCTGGCTTTGGAAATAGACCTCTCAAAATCAAAATGAACAATTAGATAGATGAGACCAAGATTCTTCAATTCAGAAAATAATGCAATATGTTCACAGAATAATCCTGACTCTTGAATAGACCTCTCTCATCTCCCTCTTAAAACTGCTCTTTGCTCTTCTTAGCTTATTATATTAGTTTACATCTATTATTGTTGTTATTATTTTCACATAAATTCCAAAGTTTAAATCCAAAGATGTAACCAAGTTAATCAACCCAACAACTAATTCTAGTACTTGCTGAAAAGCTTTTTACTCAAGCGTGACAAGTAATTAATATATATATATATATATGGATGATACGAAATCCAATAAGGCAAAGCCAATAGTACATATCATATTTCAACTTTCTTTCATCTCAATCCTAATTTGTGTAAGGAAAGTAGGCATGCAGAGAATATAATGCTAGCTAAAGAGAATGAGAATTTGCAATCCTTGATAGCAGATTCCATAGAGAATAAGAATCTATATGAATACATACATTCATGTATATATAAACATTATTGTTGTAATGTTGTGCACAACAATGTATGTCTTGAAATATTTCATGTCAGTGAAGCAAAGCAAAGCAAACCAAACCCGGAAAACTATCCTAACATCATCTGAGACAGTCTCTGGGGTTGACATTGGACAAGATTTGATGTTGTTTTCAAACTCTGTCAATGCATTTTGTCCATTCTAATTCAATCACATGCTACTGCATTTATACAGCTTTATATATATGCATTTCTTTGGAACCATGGAATTATTAAAATTACTTTTTTTCTCTCTCAATAAAACATCAAAATTAAATTGTTAATTAGGCAAAGTATAATTAATAATAAGTTCTCTTCACAGTATGCATGCAATTGGTTTTAATAATTTGTGATTAATGCAAAATGCACACAAATTTTTTCATGCATATTATTGAGGTGAAATGACAAGTTCACAGAGAAAGATGAACAATTCTTTATTTTTTTTTTAAAAAAAAAAGAAAGAAAAAGACAATAGCTAGCTTTGGAATTTAGTATACTGTTATTTTAAAGTTCAATGGCTGGGGTCACTAGCTAAGATGGCTAGATTTTAAATTATGGTATTTTCATTAATTTTTTAGCTGATAATAGTGCATTGTTTATCATTATCCTGCAAATTTTTATTTATTTATGCTATCACTATCACTAATAGATAATTCTCTATTATTACTTCACTTGAAGAAACAGATAGGTTTAAGATTAATGGTAGCATAATATGCACAACACCACTGTGATAGTCAAAAAAACTTCACTCACCTTTTACAACTTTTTTTTGGACCCAGCTTTATTCACTAATAAGAAATGGATCTATGGTATTTAAATCATTGGATTGAGGATCAAATCAGAAAAAGCTTTTGTCGTATCTTTACATGTTTGATGTCTTTAAAGTTTAATCCTATATAGTCTATACCAACCACCTTATAACTTATACAACTCTCTCTCTCTCTCTCTCTCACACACCCTCAGAGAGTTATTGCAATTGTATGCATAATATATATACATTAATTAACATACAATCAGAAATTCTTATATGAGTACAAGTGTTACAATTTATAAATATATATAAATAATATGGATTATAAAACTTGTGTTCATTGAAGATTTTTGGTTATATCCTCCATAGAATTGAGTGTCATACTACCCCAAAGAATTCATGAACAGAATATAAGTTCTGATGAGGCTTCAGACTTGAGAGTTGAATGAATGAAGCCTTAGCCAATGGCTATAGCCTATTTATTTAGAAATTGCTGCATTGTTACTAATGTGTCTGTTTCAGCAAAGAAAGAAACAAACAAGTTTTCCGAAAATTCATTCAAAGAAAAACGCATGCCTTCCCAAGCTGACACAAATAGCCCTTCTCTCTCTCTCTCTCTCTCTCTCTCATCCTTCAAGGCTCACCTTTTCAAGTTCTTCATTCCATTCCCCCCATAACAAGGATTCTCTTTGCCATCCTCATCACTTCTCTCAAGAGATAGTACTAGATTCTACTTTCAAACTTTTTTGCTTCCCTCACATTATTCCTTTTAAAATGCCACACATTATTCTTGAGTGAAGAGTTAAAATATGAATAATGTCATGTTGTCTGCCTTAAATTTGCATGGAAATTTTAAGAAGACTAGTAGGGTATGATGGAATGATACTTTTTCTGTCATTATAGTTCTTCCCAAGCTTTTTACCTTTAAAAAGACTCCACTTCCACTCTTAGTGTCATCATTGCTTCTGAGTTGGTGGGGGTGCATCATGCCTTGCTTTTATGCTATTAGTTTTGTTTAATTTATACCCTTTTTTTTCTTTTCTTTCTTTTCATAGGAGTGTCTCTTTGCTTGAGCTTCTTCTACACCTCCTCTTTCATTTCATCTTTTTTCCTTCTTTCAATTTTCTTACCATGATCACTTATGTGAAATTGTCTCTGTGTGAAGACAAAGATAAAAACAGTTAGATAGTTTAACATATTTAACTAAATTGTAACGATTTTTATTTATCATCTTCACATGAATAGTCACCTTCTCTTATTCTTTGTTTGCCACCACTTTCTCAACTTGGAAAGTAAAAAACAGTAGAAAAATGAAGTTTTGCTAATTATTTAACTAATTGTGACAGATTATTTAAAAAATGAACTTTCAGTAATAATGATGGTTAAGGTGGTTGTTAATATCAGTATATGTACATATATAAATCAGTTCTGATAATAACAAAGTGCTGACACAGAATAATAGTTAACATCATGGATCAATCAACTGCCGGAATCATTTAGATTAACACAATGCTAATAAGTGTCCAACTTTATTGCAACAGTTCTATACGTTACTACATCTTCATACATATTTTTACTCACCCTTTTCTAATCTGATATTCAAGCCTAAAGGGGGATGTTTAGAACATGAAAAAAAGAAAAGGAAATCTCAAAACCAAGTAATTGATATCTAGATTTCATTTCACTTTAAGCTTACTCCACAGAGGATTTACAACCGTGCAAAAATTGATTGAAACTAAGTAGGGCTTCTACTTTTACATAGGCATTTACAACCAGAGTTATCCTACTAATTAGAAAAAGAAAAAAAGTAGTTAAGCTAATCTTCACCATATCACCACATACAAAAGATCGTTGGTGGTGATAGACAACCCAAGAAAATGTTGATAAATTGTAACAAGCTGTCCCCCTTTGCAACCATTGATATCAAGGTGGTTGATCAGCCTCAAATGCTGTCAAACATAACTAATTAACTTGGTAGGGAACTTAAGCACATTCTTTGGGTTTCGCTCGCCAAGATCCTAAAGCAACAACTCTCAGTTACTTGTTTTCCAAGCGACCTTCTTTTCTACCTAGCAAATGGCTTGGAAATTTATCTTCTTGGTCTAAATTCAGTTGTTCCTCATGAACATCATTTCTAGTTCTAATTCTTAAAGGGTGGGCCTCTGTGTTGAACACCCATTCATCAAGAGAGATGACTGAAGGAGGAGAAAAGAGGAGATAGAGGTATTTGAGTGTTTCGGCGAGGAAGAAGCTCTGCATCATATCATCTTGGGCCCCCGTATTCACCTGAATATTTAGGCAAAGTTAGAAAGCAGTCACTCAAGGACTTTGTTATATGATCATTTTCTTTAAACAGAGAGGAAAATATACTAATCTAATCATCAAAGAAGGGGTTTGCAAAGTTCTTACATCTTTGAGTCCAACATATCCTGAAGCTATTCTAGAGTTCGATTCGAATGCTTCAAAAATATCCCAAGCCCATTCTCGGTATGTGTTGTTTCCAGTTAAACGCCAGAGGTAGAAGAGTGACTCAATCGTTTCTGGTCTTTGGATATTCCATGAAGTGCCAACAAGCATATCCTACAATTTTCTTTACTTTTAGCAGAACAACCTTGGAAATTTGGAGAGCAAAATGTTAATGGAAGATTCAAACCTCTCCCTGGCGGAAGTAATAGTTCTCCCCAGCTAACTTAGTTGGTGTTAACTGGTAGAAATTGTAACACGTCCGTGCAAGCTGCAAAATTGAATTCAGTATAAGCCTGAAAGATAAGTAGCAATCGGAACCAAGAAATACGAAGAATTAACACGAGAACTTCTCAGAAGAATTACCTCCTCGGCTAGAGACATGTACTTGCCTGCTTCTTCAGGGTCATAGCCAGAAGATCCCAGAGCAAGCATCCCAGGAACAAAACAAGCTAATTCATCCATCTGAAATGAAGACAATGAGATTAGAGATTCTTTTCACAACATACACAGTTAAGGATGTATAAATAAATAGTACCTTGTCATAGACAGTATTTCCAAGCTTCTCAGTTATGTATGCAAAAGATGACGGTGTTGATCTCTTAATCAAGCTTTCAAGACCTTGCATTGATGTCTCCCACATTTCTCTGAATACCATTTGTTTGTAACAGGCAAAGTCAAATGCCTTATGACTCAGGAGAATTGGATCAACAAATTTATGCCTCAACTTTCCAAAGAAAATTGACTTTCCAAGTTCAATACCTGTAGTATTTTACTGCTTCAGTCTTGTTTCCAAGAATCCAGGCCTTGAGTAGATATTCATAGAAGCTGAAACACAAAAATTGGCAACCTTTTAATTATGGCATTATTTAATGTAGTTAACCTTATAACGAAACAAGACCAGATTTTTGTTGTTTCTTAGAAATTATCAGAGCCATCACCTGTCACCCATAGCACCAAATGTAATTGAACCAGTTGGGTTGATTCCAGTTTGTGGATTTATATATATGGGAAGCAACCCATCCGCAGGAAAAATTCTACGAAACCGTTCAATTACCTTCTCTGCCTGAAATATCAAAGTTCAGAAGACAAACTTCCACGTTCTTGCAGAAAATCAGAACATTCTCGTTATCGATAGATATGCTTATGCATGTAAAAAGGCAGCAGTACTTGGAACAAGTTCACCTCGATAAAGATACTTATAATTATAATGTTGACAATTATTGATTGTCAAAAATCTAAAATAAAGCAGGAGATTACCGTTTCCTGGTACTTAGGGTCATTTGTTCTTTGTGAGAGAGCAATAAATTCAAGCTGCTCTGAACCAGAATCTGCAAGAATACTGCTTCCCTAGTAACAGGAAACAAGTAATTAACAACATATTGTTAGATTTACAAGGAAAATAAAAGAACCTAACAGGTTCATTGAGCAACAATATGATTTCAAATAAAGGGCAGCCGGATGCTCAAGCATCACAAGTTAGGGTCTGAGAAGGTCACATCCAAAAGGTCTCCAAACAAAGATGCGAAAAGACTATTATCGACAACAATATTTTGCCAGTAATGAGAAAACTTTATGATAAAAATCAGAGCTTCTAAATTTAGCAAGACATTAGCCATAGAAAAGTGAGTGAGTAAATGAATTGGAGTGCATATTAAGGAGCAAACATACCCGTGTCCACCTAGGATTAGTTGGTCTGCCATGTTCCAAGTTAATTCTATTATAGGGGATTCCTGAAGGTGTATCCCAAGCAGGTAACAGCCTCTCTGCAAGTTCTTTTGACTTTTCAAGGAAGACTTCTTCACCTGAGAGATCGTATGCACTAAGAAGGCCACCTAGAATTCTGAATACAACAAAAGATAATAGATAGATGAGAGGAGAATGGACCAGAATGCAAAATCTGCCACAATCAGCCAAATTTGCAATAATAATTAGGCTGGAGAGAAAGCACTAAAAAAAATTAAAAAAAAAAGATTGAACCTTCTAATTCAACCTTATGGTTGTCTCAAACACGCTCACTTCAACATTCTTCTTAAGATATAAAGATTTCTCAATCCACCTGTAAAATTATCATATTGCACTCTTAGAATTGTTGAACAAAAGAACAACAGCAACTTATTAACATTAACTAACACACACAAATTGTGGAACTCCTCTCTCCTTTGAAAACATATAAGAAAACACACACTTATAAACCAATTACATAGTTCACTGCATTAAAGACAAGGTAACTCACTCTCTGGCTTTTTGGAACTCAGAATGAAGGCCCATTATATATAATGTGTCAAGAGAATCTACTAAAGTTGCACCAAGTCCACCAAAACTGTCAACTCCAATCCTTGATATTGGCTGGGAGAGAGGAATAGCAAACAACTGAGTTGCATGCAAGAGCCAAAATATGAGCAAACACTATAAACAAAACGTTCAGATTTACATGAGGAAGACCATTCCAAACTAGAGTTAAGAATGAATATGAAGGACATGCTATGTTGCAGTTTTTCATCTCTGTTCTGGATAAAACTCAGTTTGACTTCTAATAGCAATTACTCATTAACTTGTGTGGTAAAACATAAGACAACTCATCTACCTTATGCAAAAGGAGGGAACAAGCAATGCAAGTGATAGACCTATGAAGAGATAGATTAACTATTAACAAACTAAAAATATTATGCAAAAAACCTTAAGTTCATCCGTGCCCCATGCATACTTTTCATAAGATGACCATGCATGAAGCATAGCATCTTTTACTTTCTGTCTCCGTTTTTCACAAATAGAATCATCGTCCTCAGCAGAGGTGCTCTTGGTGTGAATACTAGTTTCTGTTTCATGTTTTTGGATGCTTTCAGTTTCAGCCGAGGTTTTCATATGGTCATGTATAGCTTCCAGCTGCAATTTCAAATAACTTCAACTAAGCAACATTGCCGTTGAAAGGGAAAAAATTTTAACTTCTAAAGTAAAAGAAAATAAAATAAAGCAATCCTTTGGAGAGTCACAATATGCAGATCTTACCGCACTTCGCAAGTTTGCAACCTCTTCTTGTAATCTCAAAATTTCCTCCTGAACAGAAAAAAGGAAATAAAACAAGACATTCACTTGAACAATGCCACATTTAAAACATGATCAACACATGGTACTTCAACAATGATGGGAAACACACACTCGTTTCAAAACATAAGGTATGAGATGGAGCATGCATACTACTATGGAGTAATAATCCATCTTTATGAACTTGGAACTTTTTCTATAGATTCTCAGAACAACAATTGACTGCAATCAAATGCCTGAAGATAAAGAAATCAGCTTTCTCTTTTTCCCATTACTTTTCCAATCCCTTAACTTGAAGCATGCCAAGACTGACTATGTACTCAGCATTTAGACATTTTGTCCACCCCCAATTATATATTTTACATAAAAAGTTAAACTTTGAAGCTCCAAAACCAGAAAGCACATGTGCCATGAAGGTGAAACAATGAAAAAGAGGGAAATTAAATGAAAATGAAGGAACCTGATGGTCCCTGTTGAGTGATTGACGGTCATAGAAAATCCAAGTGACAGAGACGCAGAGGAGAATGAGCAAAGCGAGTCTCTTTGGCCTCTTTCCGTAGTACCTTGGCTGAAAAAACCGCCATCTCCGCCGCAATGTGGTCGACGACGATGACGATCCTGATGAATACGATGATGACGACGATTTCTTCCCCATTATGAATGAATCATGGAAAGGTTTTTGGATTGAAGGGAGCCTAAGGATTATTCAGACGGAGCATTGATTATCGGAACGAAGGAATTTTGCTTTTATTTCGTTTCTGCCTCGTAAAGTTTGTATCTTCTCTTCACATGACACAATACGCACTAACCAACGTATGGAGGTTAACGAAAGTCTCCATTTTTGGGAAAACTTAAGCTTACTATTTACGTAAATCAATCACCATCTATAATCATCTCCTCAAAATTATACTTATTTATTTATTCAATAATATCTATAACCAAATCTTGTCATGTTTTACGCTAATTTATAATACATAGTTTAAATTATTTTTGGAGAATTCACTCCTAATAAGTAATAACTCAGTGTAAGGGTTTGTTGTTGGCTCATAGATTGCTGCATGCAGCATGCGTGATTCGAATTTTTAATATCTATTTAAGTGGACTAATGAATTAACCATTAGATCAACTCAACTTAATTTGTATATATGTTTTTTTATTATTATATTTTTTTGAAACCAAAAAGAGGCTCAATGGATTTAGTTTTCATGCAAAACATTTTTTCCCGGTACAGTAAAAGGACCAAGGCCCAAGAAAAGAGAGAAAACAACAAAGAAAACAAACACACAGCACTACAAGTGGTTACTCTACAGTCTACAGCACCACTTCTACATTACGGAATGTACCTTTCCCGCGCGGACATTTGCTTGTTATATTTGCGTGTCCCACTTATTTTAGATACAAATATTTATTGATATTTATCTGACACGTGTATTTTTTATATTTAGATAGTATCTTAATAAAAATAAAAAAAATTTAAATATATTTAAACACACTTAAAACACCATTATATATTAACGTATTTAATATTATTCTTAATATATATTTTTAAAATAAATTTAAAAATAATATATATTATTAATTATTAAAATAAAAATTATTTTATTCTTATAAAATTTTAAGTTTATGTTTCCACATGTTTCATATTGTATCATATTCTATCTTAATATCCATTCATCATAACACTAAGGAGAAATAAAAAGTCGTACTTCACTTCCAAGTTCCAATCCTCTCATGCAAGCTCTGCACATTTATTAGTTTCTCTCGTCATGTGCTTATTTTGAATTTTCCACAGTCTCCTTTGTAGTTCCTTGATTCTTGTAATCAGTGAACTATGACTTTGGCAGGGCTTAGTTCTCCGTTTCAATTGATTTAACACAAACTGAATTGGAGCATGCTTCAAACTTGGATTGGGCCTAAGTTTCAATTGCGTTACACTTTGACTCTATGCATGAGTATGACTCATTCACTATTTATTATGGGTCGAATTGAATAAGATGGATACATTAGCTAGACATATAATTAATATATAATTTAAAAATTATATATAACAAACAAATAAATTATAATATAATATAATATTAAAATAAATTATTCTAAAACAAAAATAATATTATATAATATAAAAACATTATTTAAAGTAAAAAAAGTATAGTATTTTATATTAATTTTACTAAAAATATATATTTTAGATATAGAACGTGACATTAGTATAGGTCAAACCGAGTCTGTACCAAATATTATTCAAATTCAGTCTGAAAATAATATTAAATAAAAATAATAAATCCAAATCTCTCAAAATGTGTTTTGGATCCAGGTCAAGTTTAGAATTGAATGAAATCGTGTACATACAAAGATCGTATTGTTATTGACGACAAAACAAGACTAGGTACATTGGATTTGGATAATTTTATCATACAAAACTTATTTTTTATAAATATAAAATTAAATTTTTTTAATTTATAAATTTTGTCAGTATTTATAAGGTTCATGAATATGTTTGGTAGTTTTTTCCACAAACATGGCATTGCTATTGACGCAAAACAAGACTAGGTATTGTTAGAAAATGCTTTTGAAAGACATAAATGAACAAAGTGAGTTGTACATATTAATTGTTGATAAAAAACAAGGGTGGATGGTTGTTGTGTTGATTCATAAAGCATAAGTCAAACTTTGAGACACGTCGATGAAGAATTTACTGACCAAAACGTGTAGCACCACGAGCACTACATACTATTACTATGTTATTTATTTAGGAAAAGTCTAAAAGATCAGTAATTTTTGTGTTTTCTAGTCAGCACTTAATCATTAAAATAAAAATGAATAATCTTTCACTATTAGATATAATTTCACACCATTAAAAATATTATTAATAGTCAATTGATAATTATAAAATAACAAAATTGCTAACTCCTTAGCATTTCTCATTTATTTATTTGTTTAATTTTAAATGAAGCTTTTGTTTCAAAATTGTAGACATTAAATTTCAATTATTAATATATATGGTATCGTAGGATTCATAATTAATGTTCATATTAAATTGTGGCTGAGATTTGGTATATATAATTGCTATATGAGCTGCATCCTGCATGCATGGTGAAGTGTGAATAATGTTATATTAATTTCCAGCAGTTAATTTGTGGTCCAAATAGATTTCGCACAAGTAACATGCGCAAACCCCTAAACAACAAATCAAGTGTGAGCCTAAGAATGAAGTGAAACATGCATGCATTAGGGGTGTGTATAGCCCGCGCCGATCCAAACATTCGGCCCGACTCCGAACACTTTAGGGACTAATTTGGTGTGATTTTATTGGGTTTAGGGTCGGATAAAGATCTCAAAAATAGACTCGGTTATTATTTTAGGTGGAGTTCGGACCATGACTCGAGTCACCCGAAATCGGCTCGGTGACCCAGTTATCATATACAATTAATATTTTGTGTTATTAGTGATGGATGATTGCTATTTTTATGTAGAATTTAAGTATTGTAAACCTTAATATTTTGTGTTATTAGTTATTATAAGATTATAAATTAATATTTTATCTTTAAAATGCATAAGATTTTAGACTAATTAATGCATAATATTGTGTTATTTGTATTGATTTAAATATTTGGTATTATTAGATAATATTAGTATTGATTATGGTTATGCTTTAATTTTAGAGAATAGTTGGTTCTTGTTATATTTTTCTAAGTAAATTTTACCATGTCAAATAATAGTTGGAGTATTGAAAATTTGGATATTTTCACATGCTAGTTTATAAAAAGGTATAGGTTTCATCGGGGTTAAAGTCGAATTCAGGTCTAATAAATAGGTCCGATATATATTTCGGATCGGGTCGGGTCAGGTCACATCAAACCCGATTTCATCACCTGGTCTATGACACCCCTAGCATGCATAAACATATAATTAATATTTTTTAACATAATATTTATAATTATATATTTATTATATTTAAAATTATATAATTATCTAATAATAATTAATAAATATTAAATAAGATAATTTTAAACTATTTAAATTAATATTTTATTTTTCGGAAAAATGATAGTGTGAAAGAACGCGGCCGCAAAGACAAAAGTATATGTTTGACGCTCTATTTTAGGATGCTTCTATGAACCACCTGTACAACATGTTAAGTTGTTAATACAATCATTCCCTTAACCTCCTTTAATTTCACGTGTGTATGTAGAAAATCATACTCTTAAATTCTTTAATATAATACATATTAATATTTGTTTGACTATTTGTGTGTGTGTATATATATATGTGGCACGCTGCTCTTAGTACCACCCAACTTCAAACACGTACATAATATTTTATGAAACATATACAGAAAAGAAACCAAACTGGGGTATGGAGGACTGTGAGGATTACAAGAATTACTGGGAGACCAACATGTTCCTCCAAACCCAAGAGTTGGACAGGTAAGTCAACTAATACAATCAAATCATAGTATATATACTACCTTATAATAATGTTCTAATGTTATTTAATTTGTTAATTGACACAGCTGGCAATTGGATGAGGCCTTCTCCGGCGGCTACTACGATTCCAGCTCTCCGGACGGCGGAGCTTCATCGGCGGCATCTAATAAGAACATTGTCTCCGAGAGAAATAGGAGGAAGAAGCTCAATGAAAGACTCTTTGCACTTAGGGCAGTGGTTCCCAACATCACCAAGGTATATAGATTCAATAGAAACTAAATTATTTAAATGAATGCTAAATAAGATAAATTTAGATCAGATAATCTTTCAGATCTTTAAATTTCAATGAGTGATTATTAGTGGTTAATTAATGATGACATATAATTAACATGAAATTATTATTACATAGATGGATAAGGCATCAATCATAAAGGATGCAATTGATTACATAGAGCACTTGCATGAACAAGAGAGAAGGATCCAAGATGAGATAATGGAGCTTGAATCTGAGAAGCTCAAGAATCCAATTATTGCAGCAGCAGGAGACTACGATTTTGAACAGGATCTTCCTGTTCTTCTCAGATCTAAGAAGAAGAGACCCGATAACCTTCTCTTTGATACCTCAGCTTCTTCTTCTTCAAGAAATAACACCAACTATTTTCCCATTGAACTCATTGATGTAAGTATATATTTTTTATAAAATTTGGATTCTCTAGATTTTAAATTTGTAATTTAGAGGATAAAGTGTGATATTCTACCTTTAAATAGTTTCTCTCTCATATTTATTTTTGGTCCTACCTATAAAATAAATAGTGAGAGATCACACTTTACTCTTTAAAATAAAATTCAAATTTTAGAGAATTCAAATCCTTTTTTATAAAATTAAAAAGACAAAAAAAGATCAAAATTTATTTTATTTAATATTTATTAATAATTGCTAAAATTAATAAATACTAAATAATAAGACAAATTTTGATAATTTTTTGTTATTAAGTATTTTCGATATAGTAATACATAATTAATCATTTAATTAATAATGATGATGATGAGATTTATATGGATGAATTGGCAGCTGAGGGTAACATACAAGGGAGAGAAGATATTTGTGGTGAGCTTGACATGCAGCAAAAGAACAGATACAATGGTGAAACTCTGTGAGGTCTTTGAATCTTTAAAGCTCAAGATCATCACTGCTAATATTACTTCTTTCTCAGGCACACTCTCCGAGACACTCTTTGTTGAGGTCAGTTTTTTAATTAAGTAAATTAGATTAATTATCCAACACTGTTACAAGACTAACAGATATTATTATTTTTTAATTAGTATTTAGTTAATAATAATTTATATTTATATTTATAAGAATTTTGTATAAAATAAATATATAATTTATTGATATTTATTATAATTTATACACATGAATTCAAATATTTGTATTTATATTTTTTAAAATTTGTATATATAAATTAATAAAATTTATTTGTTAAAAATAATTTAGTATTTATTTTACTGATCAAATGACTAAAAATTATTAAAAGTTACTAAGTCCAAGAGTTTGTCTTACTTAATTAATTACTTTTCTTTTTTTTAATTTGGAAGAAAAAATATATATTTCTAGAAAACTGATAATTAAATTGATGAATCACTTTAATAAAGTGAAAATACAATTAAGGGAATGAGTATGGATTTTATGGTTGAGGAGATCAGGGAGAGGACCCCATCCATGATCAATATTATTGCTTTTTCATAATTTTAGGTAAAATTCACTGGGTTCATAAAAGAATTTGAAGTCCAACTTCTATATTAATTTCACAACTTCGTACACACGTTTCCCTGTAACAGCGAGTGGGACAAAATGAAACTCTTATCAAATATATAAAATTTCCTATATATGGATATATTAAGATTAGATAGAAAATAATAAGAATGTTATAAAACGTGTTTCTCATTTGGAATTTCTGATAGATTTAATTTACCAGTCTCCACGCGGTGCTATTTCTGAATTTTTGAGACACGTTTTTGTATTTATAAAAATAATAGCAACCTTCCACTGCATTTCACTGTCACAATAGTTTAAGTGACTTATTTAAATCTTTCTGTGGATTATTTCTTATGAATAATAATATGGGAGTCAATTAAAGACGTTGAAAACATCTTTTTATAAAGATATTTTTGAATAATTAAAATTTAATATATATAATCATTTAAATCGTATTATTTTTGTTAAAATTATATTAGACAAATTGATTTGACCAAAAAATAGTGAATCAAATCTTAAACTAATCTAAATTAATATTTATTTTTATAAAAAATTATTACAATATTTTATTATAGAAAATGACTAAAATACTTTCATTATATATATATATATATATTAATTTTGAGAATCCTAAATTTTAGTCTTTTATTTTTTTATAGTAGGATTAGGATTTAGAATTTTTAAAATTAATATATATATAATAAGAGTATTTTAATCATTCTCTATAATAAGGGTATTGTAGTTATTTTTTATAAAAAAATAATATTAATTTAGACCATTTTAATATTTGATTCACCATTTTTTTGGTTAAATCAATTCGTCTAGCCTAATTTTAATAAAAATAACATGATTTAATCGATTATATATGTTAAATTTTAATTACTGAAAAACATCTTTAAAAAAAATATTTTAAATATTTTTATCTGAGTGATTCCCTCTATTATTACTACAAGCTAAGTATTAATATCACATCAATTAGCAGTCTTATTCAAACATAATTAAGCCAAAAATTAAAATTAAAGAAGGTTCTGTATAACTAATCACTATTCACTAATTGACCAGGCTGATTAGGAACGATAATTAATAGAATCCAATGCTAGGTAGCTAGCCGGGGTAGCATTTATAAAGTTTTAATTTGTGGCCTCATGTTAATTATCTAGAGCATATGAGGCTGAAAATTAACATAATTAATTATTAATTAAGCTATGCGTTTTTGTTGCTTTGTTTAATTTGTGTGGTTATGTTTTCTCAGGCAGATGAAGAAGAAAAAGATCATCTGCAGATAAGGATCCAAACAGCCATTGCAGCTCTTAATGATCCCCAAAGCCCAATGAGCATCTGATTTGATGATGAATTAATTAGAGGGTTAATTAAGTTATTATAATCATTTCACATTAATTGGAGTGGAATATTAGCACTGCCTATAACGAGCTATTTCATACACATTAAAGATAATTTAGATAAATATTTTTATATATGAAGACTATAATTAAAAATATTTAGATAAAAATCGCGAAGTTGATAATCAAGAATCGTTAAATAATAATTTAATTAAATTTATTAAATTATATAACGCTTTTCGACATCAACTTCATATAAAGATAACTGCACGTAAGTCTTATTAGTCATTATATTCATATCTTATCCGTTATATCTACATCTTAGTTATTAATTTATTATATTCACAGGAACACATCTTTGTATTACTATTTTTGTATTTTGTCCTTCATATTAATCTTCGTGAGTCATGAGGTGTTGGGTGTACTTTGATGAACGAAGAAATGTGGGGGTGAATTGTGAATTTTTAGGATATTTGCCACTAATTGTTGTATTTACTATTTAGTGAAGATATGAATAATATGTTTGCTGCTTTTGTTTGTGCTCTTTCACTGTCCAAACTTTGTGAACCCCATTTTGCATACATCTATAATCATGAAATTTGCACTTTGCCATATCCCTTTCGCTTTATTTTTTTCTTTTTTCTCTCTTCCTCCCTGAATTAGAGCAGCTTTCTTTTTTCTACTTCACATGACATGTATGCTATGTTTGGTTTTGAGCCAACAGACGATTTTTTTTTATTTTTTTACAAAAATATAAGGCAACTATTTTCACGAAGATATCGAAAATCTTCTCCTAATATATTTTGTTTAAAAAATGCGATTTATTTATTTAGTCACGTTTTGAATAAAAATAACATTTTTATAACCTATAAAAATTAAATTTTACCATCTATTATTTAATAGTCAAAATAAAATATTTTTGTATAAATCTAACAGACGATTTTTTTTTTACAAAAATTATAAGGCAACTATTTTCAGGAGCATGTCGAAAATCTTCTCACAATGTCTTTTGTTTAAAAAGTGCGATTTATTTATTTAGTCATATTATATAAAAATCAAATTTTACAATTTATTATTTAATAGTTAAAATAAAATATTTTTGTATTAATACAATTATAAAATTTTTATTGGAATATCCACCGAATTATAATACTGAAACTTCTCCACTATTAAAGTGTATGGCAAAATAGATTTACGAGAAAGAATAATTTTTTAATAAATTAATTAGTATTTTAGGTTCATTATTATTTCTAATTTAAATTTTAGAAATGCTAATAAAATAGAAGTTAATTTTAAACTTACAACTTAAATGACACAAGAGTAACAAACATTCATTTATTCTCAGAATACACACAAAATTTTCAAGGCAAAAAAAAAATTGTCTTCATCATACATGTGAATATTTACATACATTGATGAAATTAATTTTATTTAGAGATAAAAAACTAATTTAAAATTTCATGTGATTTTATATTTGAATTTTGATAATCCATCAGATGAAATAATAAAAAGTAAAAAACTCACTTCTTTTTTATTTTTTTTGGTTTTCTACCACAACACACTCACACAATACTGAAAAATTCCTATAGATTCAAATTTAAATACAGCATATTAAGAGACATATGGTTTACACCTGAGCTAAGACCTCTGGCATTTTTTTTTTTCACAAAATGAGGATATTACAAACAACAAGTTTGGACTTATTTTTATGTCCAGAGTGGTTATTCAGTTTTGGGCCTTTCTCCTTACAATAATTTTCCCATGATCCAATATATATGGCCCAAATACATATATTTCACTTAAGTTAAAAAAGAAAAAGAAAAGAAGAAGCAAATATAGGGTTTGGATGTTGAAATTGTTCATCTCAAAATCCGTAATTCCTAATTGATAATTGCAAATCCCTAACCCCTAATTCAATCATGGATTCTCTGTTAGCGAGCTACGCTTCTTCAGACGAAGAAGAAGATGAGCAACAACAGCAGAAACTAACCGCAGCTGTTCCCTCCAAAACGACGTCGTCTTCCAGCAGCGCTGTCTCCTCTCTTTTCTCTTCTCTTCCTCAACCCAAATCTTCTTCTTCTTCGCTGTTTCAATCTCTTCCTCAGCCGAATCAACATTCAGTTACCGCAATCCATGACAACGACGACACGTCTGCACCCTCTTCCTCCAAATTCACCGGAAGCTCTTCCCTTTTCACTTCTCTCCCCAAACCTAAATCCCAAATCCAACCACCACAACCACAACCCAAAAAGGTGGTTCAATTCAGGCCTCCAACTATCCCCATCTCTAGATCTTCCGCACCCGACGATGACGATGATGAAGACGAAGAAGAAGAACGAAACCGAAGAAGGAGAATGGCGTCTTCAATTCAAGCTCCATCGGTGAAGTCATTCTTATCCAGCATTCCGGCGCCCCGCAACTCCGCCACCCTAGGCGTCCAAGCCAGTTCTGGTTCCGGCCGTAGATCCATCATTGAGACGGAGGCGCCAGCATCTGAACCGGAACCGGAGCCAGAACCAGCTCTGCCTTCAAGTTCTGGTGTTTCGGATGGCGGTGTTGTTGTTGATCAAAATTCAGCTGGTTATGTGAATTATGAGAGTTACAGCGGTTATCAATATGGGAGTGACCAGAATGCAGGGTCAGGTTATTACGTGGATGGTGGTACTAGTTACGGCGGTTATGGTGCTGGCTATGATCAAAGTTCGGGTTTTCAGCCAGAGGATGGGGTTCCTGGAACTGCTGGTTATGGAAATGGTGATGGTGCCTATGCAAATTATGGTGCATATGCTGATTATGGAAATAATTGGAGTGATGGGTCGTCAGCTTCAGTGACCGCAGAGCCGCTGGCATCTGGGCCTGCGGAGAGTGCGGCGATATTTCCGAAGAAGAGAGGAAGGAATGAGATTCCCTCGGAAATCATAGAGGTGAAGCAGGATGAGTTGATCAAGAACCGGCCAAGAGAGGATCAGGTCAAGCTCACTGGGATAGCTTTTGGACCCTCTTATCAGGTACTACTCTTTGCCTGCTTGTGCATCTTTTGTAGTAAATTCCCTTAGATTTGTTTGGATCGAATTTCATGGTATAAAGCTGCCATCTTTTGTGTTGGTATAGTACTTCATATATAGGACATGTTAATGTTAAGAGTTTTAATTGAGTTGAAAATGTTGAATTTCATATATAGGACATAGCTATTCTGTGTAATAGTTTGTTTGTCTCATCAAACTCTGATGCATGTGGAAATGCGGATATCATGGTCATTTGTCAGTTTAAATCTCTGGCACTCGAAAATGGATGATTAGAGACAGAAGAGAGTAGTCAATAGCTCAATATAGGGCTGGTCTTTTGGTTTACCATCAGGGAATATAGAAGAAAAACTTATTTGAGAGAACTCTGAACTTCCTTGTGACAAGTAAAAGCCATAAATTATAGGGCTCTCTTAGAAAATAAATTTAATGGGGATGATGATGGACAATGTTTTAAATTATAGATAAAGTGCTTGGTGTTTTACTGTTTCCATATTCAAATATTACTTGACTCCAATGGGAACTCTGTTGTATTGGTACCATGCTAATTTGTATATATATAGGGACACCCTACTATACAGCTTAAAATTGTATAGAGAGAGAATATAAATTCTTTTTATAGTTATTTTTTATTATTTTATTGTTGTTCAAAATGTGGGTCCTAACTTTCTCAATCTCTCTTTCATCTCATAAAAGGAAAGATCTGTAAACTTACATCTTTATCATATAATTCACCATATATTAATTGTTCTCTTGCAGCCTGTATCAACGAAAGGGAAGCCGTCAAAGCTGCATAAGAGGAAGCATCAAATTGGTTCCTTGTATTTTGATATGAAACAAAATGAAATGAAGCTCGCAGAGCGGCGCGCAAAGGGTATGCTTACCAAAGCTGAAACACAAGCAAAATATGGATGGTGATATGAGGGAGGATTTTCTTGCAATTTCTTGAACTTCCGTTGAAACATGGATTACAAAAGGGAAGTTCCCATGTATGACTGCGGCCCTTGTATTTCACTGTTCTTCCAAGAGATTTGTATGTTTGCTGTGTTCTCTTTGCAAATTTAAAGCGATGATATGTGTATGCGCTGGAATATGCAATTTGCTGTATTTTGAGATTGATCGCATTCCTCTTTCTTCTTTATCTAGCCTGAGATCAAATGGAAGCTTGTGTGAATTCTCTTCTACATGAGTAGTGGCTTCTGGGTCGAATCCAAAAGTTTGTCCATGGATTTTTGACGAAGCGAAGGTGGTTGTGGGAACACAGCAAATTAAGGTTTAAGCTTAGAAGTCATTAAGTGATTTAGCTTGTCATGTGTGTTTTTCTCCTAGTTCTACACTAACAGTGTACTCAAGTAGACTCCAACTTTCATTTCAATGTAAAGCATGAATTCTAAAATATCAGAATGAATGGCATAAAAAGGACAACTGTATTGTTTAACAATCCTACACAATTTATATATCAAGTTTATTGGTTAACTACAATCATGCATACAACAGATTTTTCACGGTCGATAGAATGATCATTAGCCGGATTTTGTCCCTGTCCAAGCCCACAACTATAGTCTGATCTAAAAGGTTGAGCCATTGAACCCAAAGAATGAGCGCTGCACAGAAAAAACAAATAAAATTAGATCAAGAATGTATGTGCAGAAAATAAGTTACAAAGAAAAGCTGTAACTCTGCCATTTATTTCATGGAAAGGCATCTCTTTTTCATAGGCATTACCATTGTTGACCAACAAGCATGATTAGTGTTATACTTATATATCTTAGCAAATTCTAAGTCCAGAATTGGAAAACAAAAGAAAACGTTAGGTAGCACCTTATACGAGTAAGGATTAAGAGGAAAAAAGAGGCCACATATGTTGTATGATATTGTAAGCTATTACTACTGCTAAACAATTTTGCGAATTCAATATTGAACTAAATTACATGCATTATAACGGAAAAAAATACCATCATAAATGGAAGGATATATAATAAGATGTGCTGCCAGATTAAAACAGTTTTACACGAAATATCAAATAATGATAAGTCAGTAAAACTATCTATCTTTTTACATTGACAGCGTACATGATAGTTTAAAAAGAATAGATGTGATTGGACAACGGTATAAAATTAAGATTTTTTTAACGAGTGAAACTCCAAATTCAAGGAAAGAGTGAATTAGAGAAGGGAACTTATGAAATATCGACATGGGGTATAAGAATAAAGCGAATACTTGCAAATATGAATTAAGAAAGCAGGAATAGACCTGAACATCATAGAACTTGATATAGAATCGGGAACTATCAATGAAAAGCTTAGTTTTCAGGATGTCAGCAATGGTGGAACTTAGTTTGCCATTAACAGAAGGATCAAGGCCACCAATGGAGATGAGTTCACCATAAGCAGCTGGCTCCTCAGAGCCAGCAAACGCAATAGGGACACTCCCATTCAACAGTATCATCACATACTGCAAAAGAAAGAACCCAGAGGGATTCAGAGTAATTTCATCGAACAAGAGGTGTGCAATGCAGAAACAAGAAAAAGAGAAGAGGTGTGCTTAACGGATTCGGGTTTTCCGATTATCTTAGCAACAGCTTTGGTGGCGTCTCTGAGAATGTCGGAAGCAACGACGGTGTCGACGGGGATGTTGGTGAACAAGTTCAGCGTCGGCATTGCTGCTGCAACCTCCAAACACCGCTGGGTCAAAGATTAGGTTAAGGATAAGCTCTATCTCTCTTCACAAAACAAGCCTATAGTACTATTACTATTTACTACTATATTGGCACATGTTAATAATAATAATTATTATTAATGTACTCAGAAATATTCTTGCCATATTTATAGAAAACTTGAATTTAAAACAATTTAGACATTATGTTTATAAAAATTTGCTTTTGATGTTTATCAAAAGTTTGTAATGTATATCCAACTTACTTCCTTTTATCTTTCCCTTGTTTTTATTTTTCATGTTTAAACATTTTTTCAATTTTTTTAACTATCACTTAGTTAACATTGTTTACCTCATTTAGAGTAGATTTGGATTGTTTTTTGAAAAAAAAAACCTTTATAAATAAAAGTAAATAAAAATTATTTTACATTTAGATTGACTTTAAAAAAAAAAAATTTAAGCATTAAAAACGTTTTTTGTTTTTATTTTTCTTAAAACCAAAGTATTGTTGACTTTTATTCAATAAAATTATGTTTTGAGTATATATACATTTTGGTTCTCAAAGAATTTCAGACTAGACACTTTAGTCCCTAACTAAAATTAATTACTCGATTGGTCCCTAACAATTAACTCCGTCAGTCATTTAGGTCCTTTACTCCGTTAATTCTAACGGAGGACAAATAGTCTTTAACAACTCTAACATGGGACAAAATGGTCCCTGATCTCCTCTGTTCGGAAACGACACTGTTCTCTCCCAATTTCTATCATATCTCCCATAACACTAACAGTCTAACACTATAACTTCAAACTACACAACACACACTCTATAAATTTAATGTTCACAAGAAAAAAAAAATCCTCAACTTGTTCTCAACAAATTCATACTCAGAAAACTAATGCCTTTGTCTCTCAACTAGTTGTCATCTTTGATGGATCCCATGAATCTAGACAGCACGTCTAATTTGTTAAGACTCGTTGTTGTCGTTGCCATCTCCCTCCTCCTCTGCCCTAACATCTCCATGACCACATTGTCCACCACTCCGATCGCTTCTTTCAACTTCTTCTCCGAACCAATGTTTAGTAATCGCTTCAGTTTTTATATGAGCAGCAACGATGACATTGCTTGTTGTAATAGATTGGATGCGAGGTCGAAACTGTCTGCCAACTTGGACTCCAGGAAAGAAGGAATGAAGCACTCGGTGTCTATTTCAAATGAGAATATGCATATGATGTCGAAGGAGAATCTTCTCATGATATCCTAATGTCCAATAATCTATATTGCTTGCCGGAGAGTGGAGAAATGCGTGCCCTTAGAGTAGTTGTGGAACTTGGTCTTGAGGATGTCGCGGACATTGTCGGGGTTGGAGGTGATGTTATCAAGGATGTGAAAGTGGATGCTTTTGGTGGGTGAAGTACAGAGGAGGTAGATGTACTAGTCACAGATTTAGAAAGTGTGTGGTTCATCACATGTTGAGATAGGTGCGACACGTGTGACAATTACACCATGGCTTAATTTTGGAACTAAAGAGGAGGAAGGAAAAGATGGAAAAGAAGACTGAAGATGAAGAATGATAGTATGAATGTTAGAGTTATGCAAGATATAATAAAAATTGGAAAAGAACAATGTCGTTTTCGAATAAAGGAGTCAGGGATCATTTTGTCACATATTAGAGTTTTCAGGAACCATTTTGTCTTCTGTTAAAGTTAACGGAGCCAAAGACCTAAGTAACTGACGAAATTAATTGTTAGAGATCAATCGAGTAATTAATTTTATTTGAAAACTAAAATATCTGATTTAAAATTCTTTGAAGACCAAAATGAATATATACTCTTATGTTTTAAAAAAAGGCATCCAGATGTATTTAAAACATAATAAAAATATTTTATTTTAAAAAATTTCAGAAATCAATTTGAATAGAAATCAATTTGAATATGAACTCTACTTTCCGCACTCAAATAAGCCAATTCAAACCACTTAATCAATAAAATTTCACTAGTATGGAAAATAATTTTGGAGTCACAATGAATATACCTCCAAATTATAGTATGTTCGCCCTAAGCTTAGCATATCCAATACTTGGATTCGACTTATAAATGCAAGCTTATGATAAATGTTTGGGTGACAATAAGAAACGGCATGTATAACACTGGGCACAAAAATAACGATACCAAAAAAGAAAATGTATGATTAGTTGCTCATAATTTGGTGAGTAGTTGCTAGTGAAAACCTACAATTCTCATAATATACACTACAAAGTACAAACTAAAATAATGAAATTGACTAATATTGCGTTACATTTTCTATGGCACTACTCCACTCTTAGCCACAATACCAGATTACATGATATCATAAAAAAAAAAGAAACAAAAAAACATGTGGAACCCAACATATATATATTAGAACAAACTAACTAGAAATCGATTCCTTGTGAATACAGCGAAACCATTTTAAAGTCTGAAAGAACTGTAGCCTCCAAGACCAGAAGAACCATAACCGCTGTAAGGTTGCGTGGACAACGAAGATGATGAGTATGATGTACTGCCCAATTGGGCGTAAGTAGACCTCAGATCGGCATCTAACCTGCTGTAAGCACTAGCGGCAGGCTCTTTGTGATTAGTTATCACTTCCTGTAAAATGCAGAGTAAAGCGTTTCTCTCAGCAAAAGCAAATATAAACTGGAGGTGGAAAAACTAAGCAATATATACATACATAAAGAGAGGATATGAATCACAATCACAATCGTGCAAAACTTTTTATTCCTTAATGATTACTTTTACGATTGTCCTGGTGACATGCATGTATATCTATCTATTGTATGAACTTACATCCAAGCAATAACTACATTTCCTGAACAAATATACAGTTAGTGCAACCCCACCCCATCAACCTGAGATAAATATTATCTAAGGATAGGTTTATTCAGGTCTGGTATACATTCAATAATGGTCATCTGTTTTGACTACTTAAGATGATGTCTACTTACTAATGCTCTGCTTAGAGTGGTATTTATGGAAATGTGAAAAAAACAGTTTATCTGTCTTCTGCTCCTACCAAAATATACAGAACGAAAATGCCAAACTATGCTAAACTGATGAAACGTCTCAATCCCCTTTCTACTACTTCCTTTCAACATCTCAATCAAATTATCAAGTGAAATGGTTTATAACTTTTAACCCATACATGGAATGGGGATATAGACTAAATAGCAAGTGTCTAAATCATTCAAATAAGGGAAGCAATAATGGCTATAAAACTGAGCAGCTGGGCAATAAATTTGTTAAGATAATAAAGCCTATTTCTGCATTAATACTTGCTAACATATTCCTATCAAAATATACAGATATGCTTAGGCATTTTCATTATAATACACAATGGAACCAGATCAATGTAACTTTAACTTTCTTTTCATAGGCCCAGCTCTAGTACCTGAATCAGTTGTTGTGCCAACTGAACCTGAGATGAGGTGCCTTTTATTTCCACAATAATTTCATCAGGCACTCTGCTCTCCTGCACCGTCAATATGGCTCCACTAGTACGGCGAATGTAATCAATATTAGTCCCTTGTATACCAATTATGTCCTCTGCATAGGACAGTGGTATTTGCATTGTTTGTATTACCTGATAAATGCAAACAATATGGGAGTAAGGTGAGAGTTATCATGATAATCAATGGCAAAATAAATGGGGAAATAAGACCAAGGTGCAAGCATATATGCTAGAATTGGAAAGGGGTTATCAATAAGCAAGTTATACAGGATAGGATTTGATGATTAATCTCTAATTTAAGTAAAGCCTATGATCTTCTTCTCTTGTATGGAGAATCCCTTATCCTCCATTTTCTTGTATTATTCTTCTCTCTGTCTTAATGATATTCTTTTTTTTTTCTTTTGCAAAATAAATCTTATATACACTTTGTAAATTATTATCATAGATATATTTTGTCAACGGAGTTTCAATAGCAAATAGTACCCAAATAAAAATGTGTCACTAAAAAATGCTAACCGTAGTAACAATAGGAGCACCAGCAGCACGGCCCAGAGCTGAAGAACGAAGACCGGAAAGTGAAGAATCTTGCCCGTACAGTGACACTGAGGAGGAAGGGAGTAATGAATCCAATTGACTTTCACGCTCAACAAAGAGAGCATCCCTTTTTGTTGGAAGAGAAACATCAGCAACAATGGAAGGTTGGGAAGCACTATACAGCGATGGCTTGTCAGCCCAGGTATCCACCTGGTGGTCTTGGGAGATTGTTGCATTGTACTTGAACAAAACAAAGGATTCACATATCTTAGAGTAAGGTAGAGCAATACCAGATAAGATAGCCTTCATGTAAATGAAATGGCAGTCCAACATGCAGAATATACACTGGAATCAGCTTTTAAGCCTAATAATACGTTTAGAAGATATCAAACTTACAGTTTTCTCAAATAGGGGAAGAACAGTATGATCCACCAAAAATTTCCTCAGGTGCCCAACTACTGCTTCCAGTGCCTTAAGCACCTTCAAGACTTCTCCCTGCAGCTCTACAATCCTTTCATCGGCCGCAGCATAAAATGGCACCTCGTCTATCATGAAAATGATTTGGCATCAGAAACATTCCGATCTTTTAACCAAAAATGTATTTAAAAAAGAATGCTCATTTCGTTAGGTACATAAAAATGAGAACAGGAATCTAAACTTAAGTCAAATTGGACTCTGCACAAAAATTAGGCTCAAGAAAAGAGCATCGACCCAACACAAATCTGATTGAACATAGAATTCAGCACACCTTAATAACCCAAAATCACTAGTTGCTGTTAAAATAGAGGGAAAATCATAGGTTCATTATGTAAAATTACATAAATGTGACAGGAAGCATACCGCCTGACAATACTCTAACAGAAGCAGCAGTGCTTTCCTGTATGGATTTGATTAACGAGCCCTGCTTTCCAATCAAATTGATGGCCTGTGTTGATGCTACCAATAAACGGATAGAACAAAAATTGCCCCCGGCAGCTCCCAATGTCATATTCTCGCCCTCAGTTTCAGATAATCCCGATATACGCTTAAAAATCCTCATTACAGCATCCATTGCAGGAGAGAATGCTGTCTCTGGATCTTCCTTCCCTGATATAAGTACCTACAGACATTTAATCCACATTCAGATTCAAAAGAATTCGATACAAATTAATAAAATATCCTCATGTACACATAAACATTTTGAGATGCCAACAGTGTGAAGTCGAGAATCATCTGCATTCTGTACGATATATAAACCAATTAAATTGGTGAGCTAATTCCCAACCTATACTGAAAGTTACTGTAACAAGACAAAAAATCATGTAGTATCACTGACTGTACAGGGATGAAGATAGAATCCGAAGTAACCTGCTTAAACAATGGAAATCCTGCAGGAACCTACTTCATACGGGTAGCCTTGAAATTTAATCCTATTAATACTGTTTCGATAGCTAAATTCATCAAAAGCTGATGAATTATGATAAAATTGAAGTTGAACGACGAAAGCAAACATGAAATCAAATTACAACATTAGTTATAACATACGACTTAATGAATAAAGGATAAGGTAGAGTAACGTATATCCAAAATTAATGAAACTGCATTTAACCAAGGAAAACAGTGATTAGCTTCAGAGGAAGGAGTATATAAAGTTAAATGCGTGTTTTTTTCTCTGAGCTGATCTATAAAGAGAAAACCTTTGAACGAACTGAGAAAAAGAATGATAAAGAAAACCCAATAAATATAGATGTGTATGGACTATGGAGAGAGAGACTCACGATTCGATCGGAAGTGCCGACAGCACCATCTAGAACGCGAATGCGAGCTCGAGTCTCTTCACATGTCTTCTTAATGAGCTCGCCCTTCCGCCCAATTATGCTGCCGACTTTGAGCACCGGCACGATGAGCCGGAACACGCAGTGGCCGGGCCAACCAGGCCATCTCTTCTCCGGCGGAGTGGTGGTGGTACTGCCGGTTGCGGCAGCTTCAGGTGCCGGAACCGCCTCGGATTCGGGTGCATCGGTTGAAGGGTTTGCGCTGCCTACGGCAGTGGATTCGGTGGCGGCTGCCGCTAAGGCGGTTGTAGTGGTGGTGGCGGTGGAGGGTTGTTCGGCGGCGGCGGCATTTGCCGGTGCAAGTGGCTGGGAAACATTGTTGGAGGTGCCGTTCTGGATTGGTTCGACGGTAGCCATGGACGCGTGGAGCTTAGGTTCTGTGTCGCAAGTTGCAACCGAATTGAAGCGATTAAGGGTTTGTAGTTTTAGTTAAAAGTTAGCGCTATTACTCTTAATCTTAACTACTATTCTTATTCTTTTCCAATTGGTAATTTGGAATTTGGGAATTTAGGTCTAGAAGACTACAGGCCCTTTTAATCTATCTTATTATTCAATTAAAATTAAATGAACTTCGCTAAACCTATATATATACTTTCTCCATTTCTAATAATTTTGATATTTAAAATTATTAATTTTAATGTACTAATGTTATAAAAAAATTTATATAATTATTTCTTAAACATGTAAATAGTTTTTTAAAAGTTAAATAATTAAATTAATTTTTAAAACTTTTTTTTAATCAAATTCGTCATGTATTTGTTTACAGAGACGAGACAATATATTTTGTGTCCATCTTGACAGAAAAACACAGAGACACTGATAAATGACACAACTTATTTTCTATTTATTTTTATTATTCTTGTTAATTTCTCATAATTATACTTTTTATTATTATATTTTTTTTCTCAAATTTTTTAATAAAAAAAGATAGAATAAATTAAATTTTCATAATTTGTTCTATTTTATTAGAATACAAGAACACTAAATTTCTGAATTTTGTCTTTTATGTCTTGTTTTTAGTGTTTTGTTATTCTAAAAAACAAGCACAACTTTAAAAATTTTAAATTAGTCATATTAGTTCTTCCGCCATTTCCTTTATATGATATCGAAATTTGCTAATGTGACATGTTAAGTGACACCACAACGTACATCTAAAAATCTTAATTGATTATTAATATAATAAGTTTACGAGCATCAGCGTTAGCAACTAAAAAAATACAAGGACTAATATAAATATATAACTAATTTAAAATATTTAAATAATAAATTTGATTAAAAATTTTTAAAAACTAATTTAAAAATAAATAATTCTTTAAAATTTAATTTGACTATTTATTTGTTTTTTAAATAACAAATTCAATAATTTATTATTTTTTATGATATGATAATATACCATTAAATATTCGTGTAAAAATATTTTATATTATTAGTCGATAAAAATTAAAATCTTAATAAAATATTGGAAAATAAACCAATAAACAAAGTAATCATACTACTATATTGAGCTATTAACTTTCTTTCTTTTCTTTTCTTTTTTTCGTTCATGCTATGTCTTTTTTTCATATCAATAAAATAAAATATATATTGAAATTAATATTTGTTTAGCTGTAAAAACCCAATACCAAGCTGCTCAGAAGACCCAAGTCCGAGAACGAAGGCCCAACCCAAAACGGATAATCAGTGTTAGGTTCGGATCCAAAATACGTATCCAAGTTGCTCTCACTTTCAGCGTGGAGTTTACAAAACTCCACTCAAATTCTGGCTCCATACTGTCACAATTTCACCGTCTTAGCTCTTAAATCTGCAGTTGAGACTTAATGCAAGTGGTAAAATTTTGTGCCTCTTAATAGGCTACATTTGGATTTAAAACTTGGCATAAGTCAAGTTGTAAAATTCTTAAATGTTGATTGTATGTATAGGGTAATTGTGGTCGTGATATAATATTTAGGATTGAGAGTTGTCTAATTTATCGGACAAAAGAAATTTTTAATTCTTAAGCTTATAATATTGAATAAATGGTCAAATTATTTTTTGAAAAATCACTTATTTTTTAAATTAGTCATCGAAAGATTTTTGAATCAAATTCTTTTTTTAAAGATTTTAAATTAGTTATATTAGTCCTTCCGTTATTTTCACTGCTAATTCACAACACACACTTAGTAGTTTTAATTAATTATTAATATGAATAATTTATAAAATTAGATCAAATCAACTTTAAATTGAAGGATTTCAATATCTCAAGTTTTTTTTAATTAAATTTTAATTTTATCTAATTTCATAAATTTATTATATTAATAACCAACTTAAATTTTAAAAAATATATTGTATAGTGTTACTTAATGTGTCATATTAATAAATTTTAGAGTAAAGGACATTTTCATCCCTGATCTTTTTTTTTACGGACATTTTCGTCCTCAAGCAATGAAAAATACATAAAGCCCCTGACCTTTGAAAAACGTGGACATTTATGTCCCTCCATTGATTTCACCCGTTTGCACTGGACGGAAAAGGTTGAGGTGGCACGGGTGGCGCTATGGTGGCACGTAACGGAGGCCACGTGGCAGGGGCCAAAAAGTTAGCGGACATATAAGTCCCTGGAGACGAAAACGACGCCGTTTCGTCTCCTTCCCCAATCTTTCAAATTTCTCTTCCCTTTTCTTCTTCCTCGACCCCTGCCTCCATCACTGCCGCACAGCCGCGCCTCCGTCAGCCACCATCAACGTCGGCAACCTCTTCCTTCCTCTCTTTTGGCGTCTTCTTCCCTTTCTCACTCCCTTACTCCCATTAGTCTCTCTCTCTTCTCACCCTCCTTCCAAGGAGAGATATACAAGGGCGAAAAAACAGAATCTGGAGAGATATACGAGAGAGAAGATGATAATATAGAATATAGATGATAAGGATGGAAATGAAGTTTTTGTTGAATGAATACACAACATAGAATCGAAATAAACCCTTGGGAGGGATGATTTAGGGGCTGTGACAATTTCCTTCATATGAGAAGAGGAAACTTTAGGCCTTAAGGCACTCCAACTACTCTCTCTTGCAGGAAGATGGGTTTCATGTTCATCCTCTGATGATGGAAATGGTGGCACAAAACCTCCAACAATAGCTTTTTGGAAAGCTTCATAATCAACATCATAGGAGTCCACTTTCTTCTCACCAGGCCGAACCTTAGCACTTGATTTGAAACTTTCTACTTTACTGTAAGATTTATCCATCAAAGGCAAGAACCTTGAGAAAACTTCGCAAAAGTCAGCAGGTTCATGAGCTTCCTAATCACTTTAATGGGTCCTTTCGCTATAATACGTACCTTGACTAGGCTATCTGTATCACGATCTCCATAATAGGACTCATGATCATGATCTCCATGGTCATCTCTGAAATAGGAAGCATATTTTTAAACTTATATTCAATCGAAAATCTCTAAAACTAATCACAGAGACACTGACCAAAGAGTTGCAATATTCAGGTAGGATGCACATAAAAAAAAGAAAGAAAAAAGAAAAAGAAAAAGATATGCACCAAAACAGTAATATCATATCTATGGAAAATGCAATATAAAGAAAATAAACAAGCACCATAAAAGGTACATAATATCTAAAGGGATACAGAGATGAGCTACTTATTATTGCTCAAAAATTGAATTAAAAAAAGTTATTTGTATTATTACCTGATATCACTTCCTTTACGGAAGATATGAATTGATGGATACCCTTGTATGTGATGGCTACATTTGATGAAAAATATGGTTGAATGGCAAAAGGTAAACATGAGGATGCCAAATGAAATTACAGAAACACAAATTCATATTCAACTTGAAAAAGTATAAGTATAAAAGTTCATGTCCATCTTGTGAACAAGGAGATAACTAAATTACAAATTAAGAAAAGAGAAAGATTGTAGAAGGAGATAAGTAAATTAGCTGAATATTTGTTTTTGAAGGGAACAAAAGCAAGAAAAGTTTTGAATTTTAATAGTACCTCCGGCATAAATCTCCTTTAACAATTATATCAAAAGTAAGCTACATGAAACCTAACAAAAGTGTATCATTAAATCAAAGGAATTAGCTCATTTTAAAATAGAGATGTGCATTAGACAGCAAAATGAGCACATAAGAGTTCATTGTTAACCAAAACAGGCAATGAGAATTTACACAGCAGCAGTGTAAAACATTAATCTCAGCAATTTTCATTAACCAACCCTAATCCTAACAACTCAAGAACAATTGAACAAACTAAATATAATGAACTACAAACAGTGATTGCACAGACAACAGCATTAAGCAAGCAAGACCTAATCTACGCCAGATTCTCTAACAACCTAATGTAACTAACTAATCTAACCAAATTGAAATTAGCTAAACAAAACTAACTAAAAAATATTAATTAATAACAGAGTGAATTAAATAGAGAGAAAGAAGACCTGAGAAGCACAGTGGTAGTAATGAGAGAGAGAGGAAATAATGGTTGGGTCCTAGTAGCGACGGTGGTGCGCCGGTAGAGAGGCGGCGGCGCGGCGGCAGTGGGTCGCCGAAAAGGTTGTCGCGGACGAACAGTGGGTGGAAGGAGGGTGAGAAGAGAGAGAGACTAATGGGAGTAAGGGAGTGAGAAAGGGAAGAAGACGCGAAAAGAGAGGGAGGAGGAGGTCGCCGGTGTTGATGGTGGCTGACGGAGGCGCTGCTGTGCGGCGGTGATGGAGGTAGGGGCCAAGGAAGAAGAATGGAAGGGAATAGGACGAAGGAAGAAGAAAAGGCAGAGAATTGGGGGAGGTTACAAAATCGGCGTCGTTTTTGTCTCCAAGGACTTATATGTCCTGTTACGAAATGCTCCATGCCACCTGGCCTCCGTTACGGCCACCTCAGCGCCACCTCTGCCAGCTCATCCTTTTCCGTCCAGTGCAAACGGCTGAATTTAACGGAAGGACATAAATGTCCACGTTTTTCAGGGGTCAGAGACTTTAATGTATTTTCTATTACTTGAGGACGAAAATGTCCGCGAAAAAAAAGGTCAGGGACGAAAATGTCCTTTATTCTAAAAAAAATTATCCAATCTAAATTGTATTATAAATAAACATAGTATTCGAATCGAATAAATTTTTGACTCAAAAATTCAAACCGCACCACAAACACTCCTATACAGTGCAGCGTCCAAATTCCAAATTGCTTCCTGTAACCCTCTAACAACTTTTCTATTTTTGGAAAAAGAAAGGGAAAAAAAACGTATATCCAATAACTTCAATACAAGGTTAAGCGAAAAGGCCGTATAACGGTACTGTACACAACCAAAAATGTTAGACAACTAATAAAATTTATTATTTTTAATTATTAATTAAATTCTTCTATAATTAAATAACATAATTTTGGTTTATATATTTAAATATTAATAATTAATTACTAATAAAAAATAATAAATTCTAATATCTCTCTAATATTTTACGTAATAACAACATACTAAGTTTCTTTAGTTATACAATATCCAACCTGAAAAAGTGTTACCCGATCTAAACAAAATATGAAGATTATTTACCGTGACGATTATTATAGACGTTTAAGGTGAGAGATGAAGTGGGAGGGTGTGTCCATACTTATAGCTTAGGCAGGATGGAATATATGGTCCCAAAATTATGTGTTATTTTGTAAGCATCTGTGTTTGTTCATCAACTTGTTTGCTCTGTTAGAATTCAGATAGTGACACCCCTGCTACCCACTAAACCTTCTATGCTCAATTTTAAATTTCAAATTATCTTACCTTATACTTTCTTATTTCGGTATATTATATATTTATAGAAATTCAGGTGCAGTCAATTTTACGTGAAGTTGATAATTAAAAATCGTTACATAATTTGACTGATTTGACTAAAATTTTTATCTAATAATTCTCAACTATCAATTTCATGTAAAGTTGACTGTATCTAAATTTTCAACTTATATATTTATTGCCGCAAGTTCCACCCAAGTTTAGGTATACATTTTTTTTAATGTGCATCATAATTATATTCATTATACCTGTGCATATTTTCAATATTCCGAGTGACATGCATTCGAAGTATCTTGAGTCTTGAACCTCTTTCTATTATTTAAACTGATACTATGTATCTCACGTCTCTAATCATCTATTATATATTACTAATTCTACAACTAAAATATATTACGTATCATTTTTTATTATAATTAAAATTAAATACTTCTTTTTAAAATAAAAAGTTTTTTTATCTTTTTATTTTTTTTATTTTTTCATTCATTTCATCTCTCTTATATATCATTATCAATAACTAATTATAAATTTAACAATTAAAATATATAACATAGCATTCTTTAATTATATTCAAATTAAATTAAAATTAAAATTAAAGTATTAAAATTGAAATATAATTTTATTATATATTATATTTATATATTACGAACTAATTTAATAACTAAAATGTCTCATATGATATTTTTTTATTAAAATTTAGAGAAAATATTTTTTACAAAAATTAGTAAATTTTCTTCTTACTTTCTCTTATTTATTTCTTTTTTTTTTGTTCTGTTCGTTTTACTTTATATAATTTATAATTTATATTAATAATTTAATAAATTAAAATGTGTCATTAAATATTTTTTTATTATATTTATTTCTTACAATTTTTTAAAAATTTATTTAATATTATAAATTTTTTTGTCATAATTTATAATGTGAAAATTAATTACGTCGTTTTTTTCGTGAACTTTGACTTAGTCCAAAATAACTACTATATATGAACACACAAAACTAGCAAAAATCATTAGTGATATCCGTAATCCCAAATTTGTAAGAATTTATTATAATTTAATACGTGGAATGGGTATGAACTTTATGTTACGTACGTGGATTGTAGGTAGATTATGATTATGATGTATTATTGTATGTTATTGAAAAATAGCATTAATGTAAAGATAATTGCACTAAGTGAATATAAAATCGTCAAGTCCACAATGGCGGAGATTGCGTCTTAGCTGTGGCAAATGCAATCATATCCACTCGTTGAAAAGCTTATATGATGAAGTTGAAGATAATATTAAGATAACATGAAGATCCCAACTAAATTCATATGGAGACTATGGTCACATGTTTTGATTTAATTTCTACCTTATATTAATCGTACGCACCTCTATCATTCATTTATCCAACTTCAATGGCTCTAGGCATTCCACGTCACCCTCTTTTTGTGATAAGGTACTACCAAATATCAACTACTACTGTATATTTAAAAAATTCTAAGTATACTAAAAATATCGGTGTTTTAATTATTATAACTATTGATTTTAATTAATATATATTATATATATTTTTTATAATTTAGATCAACAATTAAAATAATTAAAATATTGATATTTCTGATACATTTATAATTCTTTCTATACATATATCATCACTCTATCTGTCACATAAATGGCTACTTAATTAATTACTTCAAATAATTTTATTTGGAGGGTTTCATATGCAATTATTCAACTATATATATAAAATATAATAATATGATTAAGGAATAAAATGTAATATTTTATCAATTGAAATGACCTGAAAATCTCTCTTTTTAAATCAAAATTTAACACTTAATTAAAGTTATAATTAGGATCGGTAGTATTAATTATTTTATTATGGTAAAAATGAAAAGAAACGTAATCATATTATTATTTTTAGAAAAAAAAAAAACAGAAAGTAAAAAATATAATTCTGAATACAATCAAGGCTCTTTCAATTTTACCGGTATCGGAGGTAGCGATGAAAATATAAAATAGACAAATATCTCTTCAAGAATGTTTTAACTTCATCTTATTGGAAGATACAATCTGATATTTTCCCAAATATCTTAATTGGGAAAAGGACATTCGGCTCTGAAATACAAACAAAAAATCACCGGACTCATTCCTTTCAACAAATATAATAGTATTTAGTACTACTATCTATTCATATAAAAAATCCATCAACTATTATATATAGAATAGTGTAATTATGGTTGTTCATATTTCTTTTAGGATTTATTTGAAAAATTTTAAAAATATTTTTTTATTTTTTATTTATAAAAAATATTAGTATTAATATTTAGTACAACTTTTAAAATTAAATTATAATTTTTTAAGAATCTATTTAAATATTTATGAAAAAATTAAAAAATATTGTTTTTATTATATTTCTTTTAAAAAATATATTTTTAAAATTAAAAAATTAAATATAAAATAATTTATTCATAATTATTTTTAATATAAAAATTTATTGTTTAAATTATTTTTTCAAAAAAAACTTAATTACTGGACCTTAATCCATAATCTATACCATTTTGTTTAAGCTATTTAAATTTATTTATGAGAATTCTCTATAAAAATCTAATATTCTCTTATTTGTTTTAATTAAGTTTTAAAATATAATTCTCGAAAGAATAAGAAAAAAAGGGAAATTATATTGGGAACCAAAAAATTTACAAAGAAAATCTTATTTTTAAACTCAATTGAAAATAGAAAATTTCACAGAAAAATATAAAATTCCATGCCACCAGATGGGCACAATAATAATGGAAAATAAATACCCCTATCCCACCCGATAATTTTATTGATGGAGCCATCTTATTCTTAGCTTCTTCATATGGAGTTAAGGTCGGTGATGCGTCACTGGTTTTTTTTAGTTCATTATTTTACGGAGTTTAAATTTAGTGAACATATAAAATAAAAGTAAATCAACTACATGAATACCTTAAGCATATACTGAATTACTTGGTTTTACTTCTACATAACATTTTTTTATCTATGAAATATAAAACTAGGTGTCATCTTTAAAGAATTTAGTGAACCAAGTCTAATTCTCCCTTATAATCATAGTTGTCAAAACCGAACTGGTGATCGAACCGGTAAGATCATTGGGTCACTGGATTACTGGTTCAACCGGTGGGTCACTGGTCGAACCGGTTAACCCGGTATAATTAAATAATTATGTAAAATTTAATTATTTTTTCTTTATTATAAGTACTTTTATTTTGTTTTTATAAAAATAATAATTATTTTCAAATTTTAATACTTTATTAATTAATTTATATTTATTGTATTATTGTATTATTATAAATAAAAACTTACATACAGTTAATTTTCATGTGAAGTTGATATTTAAAAACAGTTAGATGATTTGACAAGTTTAACTAAATATCATCTAACGATTTTCAATTATTAACTTCATATGAAGATAACTGCATGTGAGTCTTTACCTATTATTATATGCTACAATTATTTATTGAAAAAATAATATTAATAGATATCATATAATCATAAAAAGAAAAAATAAATTATGGTTAATAATTTTTTTATCTTTTTAATATATATATATATTAATAAAATTTATAGTTAAATAAAATATAATTGATTTAAAAATGAGTGACTTTAAAATTAAAATTAATTGAATATAAGTAAAATAAAAAATTGCTATATGTATTCATTAAAAATAATATTAATATATTATATAATTATGAAAAGAAAAAATAAGTGAGTTTATAATTATTGTTAAATAAAAATATAATTAATTTAAAAATGAGTGAGTTTATAACTAAAATTAAAATAAAATAAATAAAAGTAAACTATTTGATGAAAGATATCTATATATATTATAATTTGCATATATATTAATGTAAATCAACACAGCTCAGTGGCAAAGAGAGGTTTTGATCTTCCAGCAGATAGGGGTTCGAACCCCATATCATACATTTTGGATAATTTGCCTTTCAAACGGTTCGGTCAGATCGGTCTTACCGAATTTGACCGGTTCTCACCGGTTTACTCTTGGTTTGACTGGTTCGTTCCGGTTTTATACCTTGTACGGTCCAAATATCAAACCGGACCAATACTAGGTCCGGTTCACCGGTTTTTTGGTCGAACCGACCGGTCCGGTCCGGTTCTGCTAACTATGCTTATAATAAATACACTATAAATTAACATTATGGACAGTCTAATTTATTGAAAGATATTTAAAAATATAACGGTTAGTTTACTAAGAATGAAATAAAATTGATTTATTAAGAGAAGGAATATGAAAATGCAAATTGAGAATAAAAACATAAGTAGCAACAAGAGTGATAATGTGGAAAATAGAGGATAATAGGTGAGAAAAGATTGTTAATAAGGAAGTAAATGAACAAAATAAGGGAAACGTAGTATGATTGAGTGCCACAGATGTAATGGGGAAGACACCAAAAAGGTTGGAATCATTGATAAAAATCCAAAAATCCAAAAACCCACCTCTTCCCTTCATACACGTGAACAACTCAAGAACCGCTAAAGCATATGCCACGTAAGCCCCAGAAAATCTAAACCATCCAATCACACTGCTCCATGTCATCAGATAAGGAGCCTTTCCCATAACATTGCTTTTTGCAGGTATGGGGTACAAATAATAATCCTTTGCCTACTTCCTTTCCTGGCTCCTCTATCCTTAACATTTTAATTACTCAATTACCAAATTACCCAAACATAAGATAATAACACTATATAATTTTTTTTATATTTTCTTATATTTTTAATAAAATATTTTGTTTTAAATACGTGCTAATATTGTTGGCAAGATTTTTGAAAAGTCAATATTTAAACTACACTTCAAGATTTGCATTACCGAATATAAAGTTTATATTATAATTTATCTAAAATTCGAATGAGAGTAAAAGAATCAAATTTTATTAAAAAATTATATATTTTTTTATAATTTTAAGTGGAATATTTTGTTTAGAATACATGTTAGTGTTAGCAAGACTGTTAGTATTCATAATATATATTAGTAATTTGTAATAATGCTTGATGTATCTTATTTGAGCCTTTTTTTTTTTAATAGATATTTTGTTTTGTTTTGGAAGAAAATTAATACATATACAATTATTAGATAAAAACGGCTACTAATTTAAATTAATGATTTTGATTAGCAAGGCTGGCTCAGGTGCATAGAATTTATTTTCAAAATCATAATTATTTAATAAATTTAGTTAACATGTGTTTTTAAAACAAATAATAAATTTATCATTAATAAAAATTTAAGTATTTTTATTTAATAAATATAAAATAAATTATACTTTTAATAAAAAACTTTTTGTTTTGTAACTGTAAACACATGTACTCTTAGAGTACATGATAAATTCACATTTATTTAATTCATTGATTTCATTCCATTATTAATTTTGTGCACTTCGCATATCCATAAATACTTATTGAAAGATGAAAAAGCCATGAAAGTAGTGAGAATATAAAAGGGTTGAAGGATATAATGGTAAAAGAATAGGGTAAAATAATTGGAGGAAGAAGGGAGGGGATAAAAGGAGAAGAAAGGAGAGTGGTCCCTACTGAGAGAGTAGGAACAGCAGAGAAACCGAGCATTGTCTCTTCCTCCGTTGCTTCTCATCTCCATTACTCCATTCTTCTTTCTCCCTCACTCTCCATTGTGCCACTTGCCTATATGTATAGGCACCCCAACGGGTCTTTTCTTTCCTCTTTTTCTTAACCCCTTCAATTCCTCTCTCAAATTAAATACTTCTCTCCTTTTCCGGAAGTGGTCAACTTTTTCTTTTCTTTCTCTCAATCCAACACACCAATCCTCGTTCTTACTCTTTCTGGAGGGTTTTTCTTTACTTTACTTTACCAATCCAGTCCCTTAGATATTTTCTTGCCGGAATTGTTTTTTAATCCCTCAACTCCACCAATCCAGTCCCTTAGATATTTTCTTGCCGGAATTGTTTTTTAATCCCTCAACTCCGAGACTCTGTTTGGCCTTTTCTTCCATTTGTTTTATTTTAAGTTCTTGTACTTTCTGGGTTTAGGGTTTTGTACTTTTTGTTCTATCAACCATGTTTAGCTGCTAGCTCTTAATTTCTAAAATTGAGAAAGAATTAATAGAATGTCATCATCGTGTCTAAGTGGAGCTGGCGGAAGAACCTATGGCTTCGAATTCGAATTCGTTAAGTCAACATCTTCATCAATCACCAGAACTTCACACACTTCATCATCACCGTCTTCAACAATCTCCGAATCCAGCAACAGCCAGCTGGCAATCTCCACCCGTAAACCCAGAACCGCTCGCAAGCGACCCAATCAAACCTACAACGAAGCCGCGGCGCTTCTCTCCACCGCATACCCCAACCTCTTCTCATCCAACACCCTCAAAAGCTTCGCCAAACCATCGCCGCAATACAGTAACGGTAATATTTCCAATACGGCGTCGTTTTTGGACGAATCGTCGGACCTGTTGTTGCCGTTCAGGGTGTTCGATACGTCGTCGTTTCTGCTCCACCAGTACAAGCCGTCGTGCTTCGCGGTGGAGCCTAAGGTGGTGAGTGTGCAGCACGATAAGCCATGCCAGAGCCCAGGGGAGATAAGCTCCAGGGTGAATTCCTTGGAATTGGAGGACCATAATAATAACCATTGCTGCGCCGGAGAAGACGATTTCGATGCCGAATCGATGCTCGACGAGGAAATCGAGGAGGGAATTGATAGCATCATGGGGAGCGGGGTAGAATTGGAATCGTCCTCCATTGATGGAGCTTCTTCGGATAATAATCCGTGGAGTTGTTTTGGCGGGAAACTGGATTTCCGGCTAGGGTTGCGGAGGACCGGAGTGAGGGCTCTCCGAAGCGCCGACGACGGCAATTGGTGGAATTTCCCGGCGGTTGATATCCTTCAGATATCGCCTAAGGCCGTAAACAAGCCTGCGCCGCAACAACCGGTGGCTGCGGCAGCTGAAAAGGCGAAGAAGAAGAAGAAGAAGGTGGAGAAACCGAGCGTTGAGGTGAAGAATAAGAGCGATGAATTTCCGAAGCTGAATAATATTCATGCCGCTGTGCCGAAATTGAATTCCGGATTGATGTTGAAATTGAATTACGACGGTGTCAGGGATAGTTGGTCCGACAGGGGCTCGCCGTTCGGCGACAACGGCTCAGCCTCCGACTTGCCGGGAAATGACGTCACCGTACGTCTCTAATCATATTTTATTTATTTATTACTGTTGGCACCTTAATTCCTTAAACCCCTCAAAGTATTTCCTTTGTTTATTTTTAATTGTCTTTTTCCTTATGTTAAATTGACTTCTATTTTTTGTTGCATTAGATTAACTTATTTCAAAAATTAAGACATACTTTATAATTTATAGTAATTTATAATTATACAAGTTACAAAGTTTGGACTTTGGAGTTCACTATTTGGTCGGCATTTTAATCACGTGGAGCGTTAGAATCACACCTTTTCACTCTTCAACAATAAAAAGTATTTCATACTTTCATGCATATCATGCTCCGTTCTTATTTAATTTACTTCCCAAAGTTCTATGCTTTTGAAAACATTCCCTAAACTAATATTTAATTAATTGTTTCCAACTTTCCCTTCGTTGGTTGGCCTACAAAAGGTTTTTGTTTTTCCTTACAAGATCTCATTTTCTTATTATTAATTGTACCCTTTTCCAAATAAGTGGTGGTACCATTCCGAACGCGTTCGTTTATTATGAGGAGGAAATATTTATGTTAAATATTTAATTGAAAATAGAAAATGAATTGTGCAAGAGATGTCACGGTTGAAGGGTGTATGAGTGTGTATTATGATGCCGAAGCACGGAATAATTACAGCTTGTAACGGTTTTGAATTGTTTTGGACTTTGGCGCAGGCACGGTTGTCACAAATCGATTTGTTATGGGAGAATGGGGGAATGAGAGAGGCTAGCGTGCTTCGCTACAAAGAAAAGCGGCGTACACGCCTCTTCTCGAAGAAGATCAGGTACCAAGTTAGGAAGGTCAACGCAGATCGACGGCCCAGAATGCAGGTACGACCCAGCTGAGTTCAGGACATTCCAGCAAAAATTATATATATGTTTTAGCAGTATTTTATGTGTCACAAAAGGGGAAAACAAAATCTCCTTCATGATTTTGGTAATGAGGTGCGTCACAGATCGAGAGTATTTCTTTTTTGTTATGGAGAGTGGACCCTAGCATAGCGTGCTTGCTCACTTTCGTCCAACTTTTTGAGGATCTATCTTATTCAAATTATTTGCTATGTTTAGGATTTTCATTTTCACATGCTTTCTTATTTTCAATCAATTAATAAGTCCTAAAATATGTTACGGACTTGCTCATTCCCTATCTATAAAGCTATTCTCGAGATTCTTTAATTTTATAGTGGCAAAAAGAAGGTAATAATGTTGTTAAATCTACGTTACCATATCACATGATGAATCATACGTAAATCCCTATAAGGGTTCCGATATTTTCAATTTTAGTGTTGTGTCCGACAGTTAAGCAACGAAGTAGTGTTGTGTTAACTTTATAAATTAATAACTTAAAAATAATTAAGGGGAGGTTTAACTAAAAACATAAAATTGAATTATGGCTTCTTCATTGTGTTAAGACTTGAGGTAACAGGTGTACCTTGTTTGTGATGTGGCAGGGACGATTTGTTAGGAGGCCGATTTCTAGCTCAAATGCGCACAGATGAACATGCTTTTTTGTGACCTTCCTTTTAAAAATAAAGTTTTAATTCTTGTAACCTTTTCTTTAAAAATTTCTCTTCACTTTTTGCGTTATTCTTCCTTCCTTTACTGAAAGAACCAAAGAGGTAAAAGAGGCATCCTAAGACTAGGATAAAGCAATGAAGAACTCACAAAAACAAAACACCACCAACAACAATAATTTGCCTCAACTCAATAAACTAAGAACTAATTCATTGCGGTTCTGAATTTTATTTAAGGGTTTATCCCTAATCAATGAATTACTGGCATACACAAGATAAAATTCAAATTAAGCGAACAAGTATGGTTAATTGGCTAAGATTCTATAATAGTTTGACTTTCTTCACACTATGGGCCTCTAGCATTCTCTTTGGTTTCTACTATGTTCCAATGTGGGCTACTCCAAATCACAACTTCCCAAGTAGCGATTATCGATAAAGAGCGTCATTATCAAAAAGCTTAGAGTGCTAATTTCTCTTACGCGACCAATGAAAAGGGAAAGAAATTATGTTACATTGCGCATTATTATCATGCGACTGTTGACACGAGTTTGAAGTTTGCTTAATCTAATATGATAGTATGATGATTGACAATTTTTTCATAAAGAAATAAAAACCAATAAGAGTTCAATTTAATTGCTGCGCTGGCCGTCGCTCTAGATAGACACTGTTTATGTTCTCAAATACGATTTTTAGCTTCAAAATATTCATAATCGTTGCTCAGTGTGTTACCTTTTTCAATTGACGCATGGATTGGTTTATGATTATTTCATTGGGTGAAAGAGAAATATGGTTTGTGGTTGTGTGCAAGTGGAATCGAATCATAAATTCATAACCACAATGTTTAGGATTTCACTTTGAAACTTGATAATTCTCATGCTAATACTACATTTTGAATATAACATTTCCTCATGCTAATATGCCTTTTCATTTTGTCAATATTTTATATTTATCACTCAAACATCATATATTTCAAAAAATAATGTTAGATGTATATTAAAATTATCTACTAAAATTAACCGTTAGTTTAAAATACATATTAAAAGATAAAATACGCATAAAAATTAAGTTAAATTACAAATATATTATACATAATAACTAATTTTGATAAGTAATTTTAATGTGCAAATAACATTTTTGAACGCAAAGTTATATTGTCTTCGTTGAATCTTTATCTCACCTAATTATATGCTAAGCATTATTGTAAAATGAGAAATTATCCAAATTTAAATTAATTGTTCTTATTTTAGGGTGAATGAAATTTATCAATAATATCAATTTTATGATGGTTTTATAAGCCCTTAAGATAAAAATAAAACTAAAAAAATTCTTCATTCTTAAAAAATTACATATATTAAATCTATAGTAAAAAAAGATACAATACTCTAGTGATCGAAATGAGTTGGAAGCTTGAAATTAAAACGAGGTGAAGGGTTTTGTTATGATTTCTCTAGTATCCTTACTATTAGGGCAAAATTGAGTGTAAAAGATAAGGGTAGAAAGAAAGAATAGAATAACTGAACAGAGAAAGAAATTATCGATATGATAATTACCCCACTAACAGAGTAATATTATAGATTTAAATGAAAGAATAACAAGAATAATTGACTTTCGATAGGTCAATTCTCTCCCTTTATATTTTCACTCTATTTATTTCCTACTTACTAGCTTTTCCAGCCTTCCTATTTATAATATCTAATCTTATAACTACTCCTGTCCTAAAGATGTGAAGTTTCAGAATTTAAATTCAGTTTGCTACTTTTTCTCCTCTCTTTTTATAAGTATATTTAAAAGGAGTTAAATCCCTATTATCTCTCTGGTTTGTTGCAATACCCCTCCCCCATGAAAAGCCACCTTGCCCTCAAGATGGAAAGAGGGAAATGTTGTCTATAATGTTGCTGTTGACTCCCAAAGTGTTCTCGAAATCTGTCAATTCTTTCCATTTGATAAGGACCTCAAGATATCCCTGATTGTTGTAGCGGCTGTCAATGGCTTGTTCAGGTTCGACTTGCAATTCCCGTTCTTCAGTAAGTGCTTCGGGTAATGGTTGAGGATGTAAGGAAGGTCCAACATTTTTCTTCAACTGGGAAATATGAAAAACAGGGTGTATTCTTGCGGTGTCAGGTAATTTCAGCCTGTAGGCCACTGCCCCAATCTTTTCTAGCACCTCAAAAGGACCATAAAACCTTGCATCCAACTTCTGATTTGATCTGGCTGCCAAAGACTTGATCCTATATGGCTGAAGTTTGAGATACACAAAGTCTCCTACTTCAAAAGACACATCACGTCTTTTTTTGTCTGCACTTTGTCTCATTCTGTTCTGAGCCCTATTAAGCTGAAATTGAATTTCATCCAATATCTGATTCGTTCCTCCAATAAGACCCTTACTTCCTCCACTGAAGATTTCATCCCTCCTCGTAATAAAGATGGAGGTTCCCTACCATATAAAGCTCGAAAAGGTGTCATCCGAATAGAGCCATGGTATGAGGTATTATACCAAAACTCTGCCCAAGAAAGTCAAGCTGGCCATTGTTTAGGTTTAGCACCAGTTAAGCATCACAGGTAGGTTTCTAAGTATTTATTCACCGCCTCAGTTTGGCCGTCGGTCTGTGGGTGATAGGCTAATGACATCTTCAAGGTAGTATCAGCCTGTTTAAAAATTTCAGTCCAAAAAGCACTCATGAATATTTTGTCTCGATCGGAGACAATTGAAAATGAAAAACCATGGAGGCGTACCACTTCTTTAATGAACAAAACAGCAACATCCTTTGCTGTAAAGGGATGTGAAAGTGGGAAGAAATGAGCATATTTAGTCATGCGATCCACCACCACAAATATCGTATCCATCCCTTTGGCTTTGGGTAATCCCCCTATGAAATCCATGGAGATGTCAGCCCATACATTGGAAGGAATCGGCAGCGGTTATAGGAGACCAGCAGGTTGCAAGGTAGAATGCTTGTTTTGCTGACAAATTTCACATCCTTTAATAAAGTTCATCACTGCTGCCTTCATACCTTCCCAGTAAAGGATATCAGAAATCCTCTTGTAAGTTCTAAAGAAGCCCGAATGGCCTCCCAGTTTGGAGTTATGAAATTTCATCAGAATTTTTGGAATCCATTTAGAGGTTTTTGCAAGCACTAACTTCCCTTTATATTTGAGTTTTTCATTTATTAATGCAAAACCGGTTGTAGTTTCTTCCCCCACCAACAACTTCTACATAATCCCATTTAATTTCTCATCAGCCAATACTTTAGCCTCCATATCATCCCATTCTGCTGCCATGAAAAAAGACAAGGAGGAGAAATGAAATTTCCTAGAAAGGGCATCAACCACCCTGTTTTCTGTCCCTGCCTTATATTTAATGTCAAAATTGTATCCCAATAACTTGGATAACCATTTCTGCTGGTCTTCTTCTGCTACTCGCTGATCTAATAAAAACTTCAAGGACTTTTGATCAGTAAAAACCGTGAACTGCTGTCTCATGAGATAGTGTTTCCACTTTTGAACAGCTAGAACAATTGCCATCAACTCTCTTTCGTAGATAGATTTTTGCTGGGCTATTTTCAAGAGTTTTTGGCTCATAAAAGCAATTAGCCGACCCTCTTGCATCAAGACAGCACCCACTGCCTTTTCGGATGCATCAATTTCCAGCTGGATGGGTTTAGAAAAGCATGGAACGGCTAAAACTGGAACTGAAACCATAGCTGTTTTGAGCATTTGAAAAGAAGATTCAGCATCCTTACCCCAATTAAAAGAGTCCTTTTTGAGAAGTCGGGTGAGAGGAGCAGCAATAGCACCATACCCCTTTACAAAACGCCGATAATATCCGGTTAAGCCCAAGAAACCCCTCAAGATGCGAATATCTTTTGGTGGAGGCCAGTCAAGCATATCTCTGAGTTTCTTAGGATTAGCCGCCACCCCTTCGGCAGAAATAACGTGGCCAAGGTACTCAATACTCGTTGCTTCAAAACAACACTTCTTTTTATTTACCAATAAACTGTGTTGTCTCAATACCTCAAAAATATTCTGCAAATGACCTCTGTGGCTAAGGAGATCCTTGCTATAAATAAGGATGTCAACAAAGAAAACTATAGCAAATTTTATAAGAAACGGACGAAGTATAGTGTTCATGAGAGCTTGAAAAGTGGATGGAGCGTTTGTGAGGCCAAAAGGCATTACAAGGAATTCATAATGGCCGTCGTGGGTGCGAAAAGCTGTCTTATGAATATCCTCCTCCTTCATTCGAATTTGATGATATTCGGATTTGAGATCCAATTTGGAAAACACTATGGCACCATCGAGCTCATCCAATAGCTCCTCTATAATAGGAATAGGAAATTTGTCCAGCACCGTGATCACCATGCAAAGTCACTTTCTTCCCATTCAACATCCAGCTCAAGGATAAGGCGTTATAATCCCCTTCAAATTTGCCTAAACTAGCAATCCACCCCACACCCAAAACTACTTAAGAACGTCCCAATTCCATCGCCAAGAAATCCTCCACAATAGAATTTTCTTTTACCAATATTTTCACTTTTTCACAGCCACATAACCCCTGCTCTATTGCTCCATTTCCAACCTCAATTCGGAAAGGAGGCAGGTGTACCAATGGCAAACTCAGTATGGAGACAAGAGAAGATGAAATAAAATTTGCCTCAACCCTTGGGTCAACCAATACGACCACCTCAACACCGTTTATAGTAGCTCGTACCTTCAAAGTTTGGTGTGATGTAAGTCCCCAATAACTTAGAGAAGAGAGACGAAGAGAAAGACTGTTAATGATTACTACATGTTCTTCCGAGGCCAAATCTTCGCAACAATCCTCGGGTTGTTCGTCCTCCTTCCCTAAGAGAATGAGTTGTTGATGTCTGAACTTGCATGCGTGGCTAGAATTCAACTTGTCCCTGCATCGGAAACAGACATTTACGCTGTCTCTCACTCCATTCCTCATTTGAAATCCATCGTGATGAAGGCTTTGTTATATTAGTGGTGGAAGGGGCCGAGGAAGTATTGGATTCTGGCTTACTATGTGGGATGGATGTGGGCTGTTTAGTTATTGAAGGAGATTGTGAAGTAGGCCGAGCCCAATTATTGGATCTAGCTCTGCTCCAGCCCAAACAGTTAGTATTTTTATTTCGTCTTCCTCCTGGGTGCGTTTCTTCTTCACGCCACATTTCATTCTTCGATTCTAACATCATGGCCCTATCCATCAGTGCCAGGAGGTTTTCAAACTTGGCAACTCTCATCTCCGCTTTGATTGACGGTTTGAGTCCTTCATGAAACATGCACAACAAAGTATCTCCCCCCAAATGTCTATGAGCCCTAGCCGCTATCTCAAAGTCTCTCCGATACTCTATAACCGACTCATGCTGTCTCACCTATAATAATGGCGCAAGAGGATTCACATCTACACCTGGCTCAAATCGTTTGAGCAAATCTTGTTTAAAATGAATCCATGAAGGGAAGGTGGATTGAGACGCCCACCATTCAAACCACGTTAAAGCTTCCCCATGAAGTGCAAGCACCGCGTACTCGAGTTTCTCTTCCACCTGAATCCTCAATATGCGAAAATAACGATCCATTCGAACCAACCACCCACTCGCATCCGAGCCATCAAACGAAGGAATGTCCACTCTGCAATTGAGATCACTCCTGTTTGGAGTTGGATCTCGCTGACGCCCTCCACTCGGATCGTTGATGCGCGAGTTCCCACTGCTCGAATCCTGTTGTGGGTTTCGCATCACTAATTCATCCATCATTTGCGTCATCGTTTCCATTATTCTGTTTTGTTCAAATCGAAACTCATTCAACTATTTCTCCAGACTCTCAATCCGATCTTCCATCGCACCTCCGCTACGTGTGGAAACCATTCACAGGAAGAAGTCCAGATCGAACTTCTGATACCAATTGTTACAGTTTCTCTAGTATCCTTACTGTTAGGGCAGAATTGAGTGTAGAAGATAAGGGTCGAAGGAAAGAACAGAATAACTGAACAGAGGAAGAAATTATTGATGTGATAATTATCCCACTGATAGAGTAATATTATAGTTTTAAATGAAAGAATAACAAGAATAATTGACTTTCAAGATGTCAATTCTCTCCCTCTAGATTTTCACTCCACTTATTTCCTACTTTTCCAGCCTTCCTATTTATAATATCTAATCCTATAACTATTATCCTAAAGATGTGGAGTTTCAGAATTTAAAATTCAGTTTGCTACTTTTTCTCCTCTCCTTTTATAAGTATATTTAAAAGGAGTTAAATCCCTATTATTTCTCTGGTTTGTTGCAGGTTTCACAAGTTATCTCCAACCCAACAGGTGAAGGATTAATCTGTCACGGATCTAAACTCTATTCAATGGGTTGCTACATGCGCAAGGCAAAATTTGAACCCCTGACACTTGCTTAAGTGGGCGAGTGAGTTGACCACTCGACCAACTAAAAAAAACAGGGGAAGGGTTTTTTACGGTCCCGGGGCAGGTCAAAACCACCCGGACCAAAACCAACCCGAAAACATAACCAATACTTTCCCCTGTTCCCTCCCCTGTAACGCCCCTTTTTTTTTTGGCCGAGGACCTGGACCAATAAGAGCCCAAGTCCAAATGAGAACCCGAAACTCACCCACGTTGGTGGCGCAGCCGTGACGACCTCAATAAACCACCGACGACTATCCTCTGCACTAGTGACGGCATGATGGTGCGACACCGCAGCCGAATCATCTCCATTACAGCAGCCAAACTATGGCTTCAAGGGCACCGCCCACAAAGACACTTCATCACTTCAATTACAACCTCTCAGTTGTGATGATTACATTTAGGGTAGTCGTTTGCACATGCAATAGACAGATCTTCAGCATTCTACCAACAGCCCAATATGAAAAGCCTAGATCAATGTCAAGGATCCCACATCGGTAAACTCCTCCATCAATGCAGCAACCCTCTTAGCTCCCCGTCCCTCATCTGCTGTGACCTGGAGCTGTAACGCCCTTTTGAAACTTGAAACCCGTCGCTGCACTGTAGATCGAGAGAGAGAAACCGAAGGAGGGTTAAAATGGGCTTGACCCATTCTGTTATTGGGCCGTGGGCCAGTTGACCCAAAAAGTATTCTCTTTACAAACTCCAGCGTCGGAACCCCCTGGTGTTGGTCGTAGCAGCCACCGCCACCAGCAGAGGATGAGTGATTCGTGTTCGGAGACCGTTAGGTTGATGAAACTTGCAATAGATCAGGCAAACTTAGCTATGGATGCCCTTGAAGTACCTGTTGGGTAAGTCATCTACCTCCATTTCCATAAAATTTGAATTATTGAAATTACGATACCAAACACTGAACTTGTGAACAACTTGCAATTGAATACATTATGTCGTGGCAGCTGTGTGATTGTTCATGACGGGAAGGTTATATCCTCCGGCAGGAACCGAACCACTGAGACTAGAAATGTAATTTCATCCATTACATTATTATCTCTTTTCTTTTCTCATCTAGTTTTTGTTGTTTGGAACTGTGATTATTTGTTAATGATCTTTTTCTTTTTTCACAGGCTACTAGGCATGCAGAAATGGAAGCAGTGGACGTGCTTTTAGAGCAGTGGCAGAAAAATGGATTATCAATGTCTGAGGTTGCTGAAAAGTTCTCAAACTGCACCCTTTATGTTACCTGTGAACCATGCATAATGTGTGCTTCTGCTTTGTCCATTTTAGGTAGGTAGGTAGGTATGTTCCCTTAACTGTTTCCTCATCCATTTGTATGAACTTGGTGAGTTGTATTCAGGTATAAAGGAAGTGTTTTATGGGTGCTCAAATGATAAATTTGGAGGTTGTGGATCAATATTGTCATTGCATCAAAGTAGCACTGACTCACCCTACAAGTATGCTTTCCCAAAATCAATTCTTTTCATTTTTGTTGTGTTGAACTGCAAGTCATCATTTACATTAGATTCCCCTTTTTTCTGATCAATAGTGAAGTTCCACTGGGAAAAGGGTTTAAATGTACTGGAGGTATAATGGCATCAGAAGCGGTGCTTCTCCTGCGAACATTCTATGAACAGGGAAATCCAAATGGTTGGTTTCTTCTAAGTTTGACTATGTATTTCGAACGCTTTTTTTTGTCAGTTATTTTATATTTTTATAACTTTTCTTAATGTTATTCTCAGCTCCGAAGCCCCATAGGCCTGTAGCAGTAGCTTCTGACAAGAATGAACTTGAACTTGTACATGAATAGGTTGGTTTTCCTTATTATTATTTTTTTCATGTTACTAATATTGTGATTTATACTAGTTTCTTCTATTGTTTTAGTTCTGTCCAGTTAGTTGCTGATATGGTTGAAGCTGTCTTTCAATGTCCAGCACAAGAAGAATGCTTAAGGCTGACCAATTAGAAGAATGTGAGGGATTTGGAATATAATACTGTTCATCCATTCAATTCAATGAGAAAGGCTTTGTTTTAGTTTGTCATTGATGTATGATTATAGAATACTTGATTTTGAAAAAAAAAAGGAAAGATTTCGTCTGATTTTATCTTGATAAATGACCCTTGTCACTGCTATATATTGAAATGAATGATGTAATTACAGATTTTCTGGGTACCAAAGTGGCTAAGTTATTGTTGATCACAAAGTTTTCTTACCTTTTGGAGTTTTGATTCTCTTAACATATTGATGCGAGAATGAATAAAAATTACTACATAAAACAATTAGTTTGTGATGAAATTTAATTGTACAAGTTTAAGATGAAGGTAGCCGATATGGAGAACCACACTTATAGAAATACAATTATGCCGCATTTATAAATAATTTGATTATTATTAAACTTCAAAACAATTGCTTCCTCTAAACATAAAAGGTGAGGCATGAAAATTGGATTAACAATGAACATGTAGTACAATTTCTTACCCTGCTGTGTTGATGTAAACAAAAAAATTAAAAGAGAAACCAAAAAAGTACTATGCAACCTTTTCCCTTAACACAGCAGTGGGCACATACATAATTGATGGTTCATTAGAATGGGATGCATTAGAAGCATTTGCCCTGTAATTTAGAATTGCAGTTAATTTTTGCCTCAAATTATCCAATTTAGCCTTCACTTTGCTCAGTTTTTCAAATTCCAACTCTGCTGTATGTGAGTGCCCTTCAAATGCAGAGTTCAACCTCTTCTTTTTATTTTTCAACAGTTTCATCAAGCATACATCATCACTGAGCTCCTCCAACTCCTGAAGAAAAAAAGTAAAATGCTATTTGCATTGATATCATTTAAATAGCAGTGTTTACTGTCAAGCACACAATACATAAAAATTGAAGACAAATGCACCTTATCGCCCTTTTCTCGCTGGGTTGGAGATACTTCTGATCGTCTTTTCTTTCTACCATTGACAGCCTTACCATTCTTCAGAGAATGATTAATAATATTTTCTGATGCCTTTGGTTTCGAAACCTCAGCTCTCTCCAAGTCTTGTAACCTGTTATCCTTTGAACCAGAAGTCTGAGGCGGATCAGCTCCCTCTGTGTGTTGCTGAACAAAAGTCACTCATATTAGAGTTTGTTGCAAAAGCTTGATCAATGCAACGGTACGAGAAATTGCCTAGAAAAATGCAGAGAAATTGGAAAAAGGCTAGCAAAATAAAGCAGTTTACCTTTCTGCTTTTGAGTGCCGAGTAACGTGCATTTTTGAACCATTTGCTAACCTGTATTTGCTGAAACAAATCAGTATCTGAAAGCTTGAACCGATAAATAGCAACATTTGTTTTTCTTATGGAAGATTCAAACTATGGTTTGGGAAAAAAGATTGTTTCTTGTAGCTTTTGTACAAACTGTGGATGAGGTTTCAAAAGTTAAACCAAACATGCTAACAGAGCAGCTACACATGAAAGAAGATTAAATGCAACTATAGAGAGAAAGTTAAGCTGTTCAGACGCAGATAAAAATAAGATACTCTTTAATACAGTAAGTCATAACCTTCTCAATATCAAGTCCCAACTCTTTCGAGAGAGCCAACTTCGTGGATCTTGGAGGAAGTTCATTCTCTGCAAAGACTTGGCGAAGCTTCTGGTTCATTTCATAAGAAATGAAAGCAACATAAATCAGTGCATAAGCAACTCGATATATATATATATAGTGAACATAAAGAAAATTACAAGGGTTACCAATAGTACCTCAACTGCTTCACGAGGAATCCGAAAACAAGACCTCTTGATTTGTTTGCTCGGAGAACCTTCTCGTTCCATGTTGATGTTCTCACTATTGTGAATTCTATTCTGGCATTCATGCAAAGTCATGAGAGTATCAACAGCATCAGACTCCTTGTCTCGTCGCTTTCTTTTAGTAGGACCCCAGTCTTCATCTTCGCTCACTTGTTCACATGCAGCAGCATCCTTCCCAAACATTTCCTGAAATATTGTACTCAAATGTAACTTTGCATAATTTAAGTCATCCTTCAAATATTGATAGCAATAAAATAAAATAAAAGCTCTAATTCTTAGTAATATTCCAATCACAAAATTTGTCCAAATAAAACAAACATTATTTGCAACCCAGTTCGTAAATCGGCATAATTTTGTAATGTGAATCAGCAACCCTACATGCCAATAAAAAGAGAAACACATTTAAGACATTAAATTCTAAACTACATTAAAGCCGGTAATCTGTAACTTCCGTGCTAGCACAAAGGTTGTAACTTTAAACATTCAGGACTACAATTTTACTTTCATTAATGAAAAATTTTCCTTACATCATAAAGTTGCTTGTAGTCAACTGTTTTTCGCTGCCTGGGGCCACAGACATTTTCCTCAGATTCATTAGAATCTATGCATCCATCAAGAGATGAATATTCATGGTTGAAACCTTCATCTACTAGAGAACATTCACCATCCGAAGAACATAAACTGGTAGAACTGCTTAAATTATTAGATGCATCATCATTGCTTCCTTCTGTGTTGATGTTATGGCAGACCTCTCTCCTCTCCGGATCATAATCATCGTCTTCAGAATCATCTGATGGCCATTCTTCCTCAGGGTTCAGTAACGCAGTATCACCATCAGGTTTAGCAGCCTCTTCTTTGAATACATCCTAAGGTTAGTTGAACCAGTAGATTATACAGAATTCAATCCTCTAAGTAGAGTGAGCACTTTTGAAAATAAACTGCAAGTGATAACATATTGATGAGAAAGTCAAGACAAACCTGCCAAGTACTGTGTAAGGAGAAGTGAGTTCCAAGATGAGCATTCATTGCCCCCAGTATTTCCATCTTACATCCACAAAACTTGCAAAGCCAGCCATGTTCTCCAGGAGGAACTATAATATATAATTAAACTATTAATTATCCAAGGAAGTCAGCACACTGGAGGCTACAACATACAAACAATTTCATAAACATAGGTGCAAACTCACTATTTTCAGTGTCTAAGGCAGGATCAAGACATTTTTTGTGAAAAGTGCGATTGCATGTACCATCGCATCGTATAATATCCTTATCTCGAAGAGCTTCTCTCAAGTTGCACTTCTGACAGTATTTCTAGATGTAGATAAAATATGTTAATGACTACATGGATTTAAAATTGCAAAACTTCCACACAAATATAGGGTGATAAACATGCTCATGAGTCTAGGAATGAATGCAAAATGCTTGAACATTACAAATTGAATCTTTCACAGTTTTTGTTTGCTCACATGTTCATGGCAGTTAGATCCATCTGGAACAATGACAGAATCTTTGCTGCTATTCAACGAACTAAGAGAATCCAATTGGTGAATAGCATCACGAATACTAAGTTTACATTTTAAAATCTGCTTTCGAGCTCTTTGTAGCTCCTTTTCTGGCCTAATCTTTTCTCGACTGCAATTGGCATTTCCATAAAAGTTACATCAGGGTAAGGTAGCTAATAGTTAATTTATCACCATGCCTTACTGCAAAAGGGTAACAGCTACTTATAACCAATAATTAAAATCAATTAACAAAAGGGTAACAACTACTTACATAACCAAGAAAAGGGTAAGTATAAATATTTTCTTACCAAAAAAAAAAAGGGAAAAGAAAGGACTATAAAAGTTTATAGTACCTCTGGCCTTTCCAACCTTCTCCAGAGTAAGCATCAATAAGGTTCTGCTCTAGCTTCATTTTGATTAATAGATATCTTGTTCTGCTCTTGAGGCGAGAAGCATCATCGATATCTGCATTATTCCTCTGCCTTTTCTTTTTTCTCTTTCTCTTTCTGTTTTGAAGCTTTACCTTGCCATCAACATCTTTACCCTCTTTTTTAGACCTAAAAGAAACCTTTTCACCCTTTAGCTTTGAGGACAACTTCTTTGAAGATTTATCATCAGTTTCATGCAAACTAAACCTAATAATCAATTTCTTTTTTGAAGGCTCCTTGTTAGGCCCTTTGATGGAAGGGTCAGTAGCTCTCTTCCTTGACATGTTAGATGCATTTCTTTGTGTGTGAGATTTTGGTTTCAGCTTATGCTTCTTCCCTTGACACTTTGTGCTTTTTGATTTGACTCTCAAGGATGAATTTAGCTTTGACTCAGATTTCGCCTTTGGATGAATGGACTTTTGCAACCCTCTATTATTTGACTTCTTGCCATCCCTCATCTTAATGTATTGCTACCAATCCTGAAAGGTGAAAATTGGGAAGAATTACATCAAAATTACTTGTAGTTGATAATCTAGATCAAATCATTCAGCACAAATTTTGTACGAAGAAGGGCATTGATTAACAGAAACTGCACTCGGAAAAGCAAAGCCATTGGAAAAACATAATCACACAACACAAGAACCCTTATTGCACAGGGACAAAAACAATGCATATGAGATCGAATCAGCATTGAACAGTGAATAGTTAACCAAAAAGCCAGACGAAAAATGGTTCCAAAGATTTCAGCAAAAGATGAATCTGGAGCTGGTGGAACATTACAAGACCAAGTAGAATACTGAATCAAGAATTGATGAATTCAGTAAAGAAGGGAAGTTGAATTTGTATGATGCTTAAGACCCTGATCAATTTAAAGAGTAAAGACTATATTATAAGACACTGCAAAATAAGCAAATCATTAGTATCGTCAATCTCTTCTTCGAACCATGATTCAATCTTCGAAAGAGCCATTTTTGTGATCAGAAAAGGAACATACCAAATACCCCAAAGTGATCACTGCGACAAATAGCTGAAAAAAGCCTTGACTTGAATCCAGATGTTAAGACCCAAATAAGTTCCTATTGCAAAGAAAAGAAACCCACATGAGTTTTGAGGCAAATTAACGAAAACCAACATGTAATGGAAGATTAATATGGTGAAAGATTAGAACTTTAAATAGCTCTTAAGCTGTCACACACGCAACACAACATGGGCACGAATGAATTAAGGAATGTGCTAAAACTGCATCATCAAGTGAAAGTTTTGTGATTGATTTGAATTTGAAATTGGGACTCAGAATCCCAATGTTGATGTGTGGACCAGTCGCCGGAATAGGCTTTACCTGTTGTTGTTGTTGTTGTCGACGTTGCTATGCTATGCTATGAAGTCGTCGTCTTTGTTTTTTCTCTTTTGGTTTTGGTCTTTTTAACTGAGTAGTTTGTGTTTTGTGGCACAACAAAGAAAAGAAAAGAAAAAACAGTTTTGCTCTTTGGGGAAATCAGATTCCTTGCTGAAAGTCTAGGTATATATGAATATGAATGAATGTGGTGATTTGTATCTTGAATGTGTGTGTGTTGGACTTTTGATGTGTCTCTCAAACTTGCATTGCAATTTAGGAAGCAGAAACATAGATGCATTGCAGCATTCTTCTTTCAAAGAAGATATATCTGGTTAGTTATTTTCAGAAAGGGAGAGTTTTTTTTAAAAAAAAAAAATTGGTCATCTTGTGATCTTCGAATAGATATCCCCAAAATTGAAAGTTTTTTTAAAGTATATTTTTTGTACTTGAAATTTGATAAAAGATTCAAAAATATTCTTACGTTTTATTTTGTTTTAGTTTTGTCCAAAAGTTTTCGATTTGCATCAAATATATCCTGACGACAAATTTTTAAAAAAATTTAAAACCGATTCAACAATAATTTCATAAGAACAACTCTTCAACATAAGCAAATCAAACATAATTTTCATACATTATTGTTAGATTGGTTTTAAATTTTTTGAAAATTTAGTCGTCGAGGATATATTCGATACAAATCGAAAATTTTTGGGACAAAATTAAAACAAAATAAAACTTAGATGTATTTTTAACACTTTTACCAAATTTTAGAGACAAAAAATATACGTTACCCTTGATTTTATATTTGTTAAATCCAAATAAAAGTATTTGTAAATTTACATTAGGTTATTATTATTGTGCGAGCTTAGGTTAATTCAATGATTAACTCACTTGTTCGTTTAATTTTATATATTTCATTCTATTTTATTACGGAAATTTGATTATTTTGAGTGTTTTTCAATTTTTTTTGACCCAAAAAATCGATAAAAACTTAGATGCAGTTAATTTTAGATTGTTAGATAAAAATTTAATAAAATTAATCAATTTATTTAATTACTTTCAACTAACTACACCAAAAAAATTCTAGTTTTGTCATATTCAACTCAAATTAATATCAAATTTTAGGGAAAAAACATAATTTTCATTTAAGTTGAATATTTATATCATTATTTTAAAATTTGGACCAATTAGATCTCAAGTTAAATATGCTTTTTGTAGTTTAAATACACTTCTTTTGGTGATTAGTTTATTAAATACACTTCATTTACAAATTTTACGGGTTATTAAATAACGAAAACAAAAAAAACCCTTATGGATTAAATTATCAATTCATTATTATATACAAATTTTATTTGACATAAAACAAGTAATTCTGATATATACATGTATGTGTTAAGTGTGATGAATTTAGATTTTTTAAAGAGAAAAATTTTAAAATAAATAACAGGCAGCGAATTAGTCACTATTATAAATCTTGTTATATGCACGTTATAAAAGTTAGTTATTAAATTAGTTATGTATTTATATATAATATATATAATAGTTAATTTATTTTTAATATATATTTTATATAAATAAATAATTTTTAGTTTACATATAACATGATTAAATTATTATAAAATTGTATATTTTTAGTAAAATTTCCGCACAAATTGATAATTAATATATACATCTCACTCTACAAGTATTATCACTTCTGAAGATTCGAACATGTAACAACCAAGTATCTAAACGAAGAAAGGAAATATGTTTGGCAATGGCAATTAAACACAAAATACAATTGAAAAATAATACTAATAAAATTGTGGTCAATAAATAGGAGAGATCAAATGAAAAATGAGATTAAACATTCGATACTATCTATTTTTTTTTCACTAGGGATCCACTCCCGTCAAAATTAAGTAATTAATCATACCAAGAGTTATTTTAATGCGAATAAATGAACTATAAATGTTGTTTGTTCAAATTTAATTGAATACATCCCTTAGACAGTATTTTTGAGTTCACAATCATCATTCTTTAGGTAAAATAAAAACGGAAAGATCGAGACTAAAAGACAGAAATTAAGGGATAGAGATTGAAATAAATTTTTCTATTCTGTTCGGTTAAGAATAAAATTCTAATTTAATTTGTACAAAAAGTAAAATTAAAATTAATTAATTGAAATGAAGATATTTTAAATATAAAATATTATTAAAATTTCAGTCTCCATATCTAAAAATTTTAGTCCCTTGTGTCTCCACTTTTTAGAAGTACTGAAATACTTAAATTTTAGAGACAAAAATTTAAATACAAATTTCTAAATCAACAAACATGATACTAAATTTCAATTTTCTAGTCTATTTTTTAGTACCTCAAAACAAATATTACTTTTTTTTTTGGTGACTAAACAAATACTACTTTAAAGACAAACAGTACTTGATAAATCTGAAAAATCTCAACAAGTCTTCAAATAATCTTTTTAATCATAATTACTTTACAGAAAAAAAAAAAAAAACTATTTTTCTAAGAAATGTTGTTGTTTTCGGTTTTCCGCAATAACAGCATGCACGAAAATTAACTCCGTTATTGACGGAAACTAGGTGATCATGTTTTGGATATAACTTAACTCATGCCATTCTAATTGCATGGAAGAATGGATCCTTTATTTATTTTTTAATTGATTTTGTAAGTGTGATTTCACATCATAAAAATTTAAGTTGGACTAAAAAATATGTGAAATTTTTGTTTGTAACATGTGAGATCACATTAATTGAAAAAAAAAATTAAAAATTCATTTTTCTCTAAAATGGTGATATGAAAATAGTTAAAATAATTTTTACATAAAAATAATTATTAAAATATAAATACATATTATATTAAATACTTTGGTGAAATATAGAAAATTATCTATCATTTTTAACTATTAGTTCACATGAAAATCATTATAAGTATTTTTGTATTTAACTAATTTGAGTTGGTCAAACGATTAATTTATTCATAATTTATTGGACCTTAGATGAAACTTAAATAAAGAAATTATTATTGTTATTATTAGCATGATTGTACATTTTTTATATTCTGTTTTATTTCATGTATCTAATAAATTAAATTAAATGATAATCAATATGAGATTGATCAATAATCTTGAGTCTAAATTATTAAAAAAATAAAAATAATATTTACATATAAAAAAATTAACCATAAAATTAATTATTATATATTTGTATATAAAATATATACGTTGTTTAATTTTTTTAAATATATAATTCGTATTTGAATATATATTATATACTAAGAATGATTTAGTGAGTAGTTTTTAATGTAAAAATAAGTAAAACATCAAATTAAAAGAGAAATCAAGAGATCGAACAAAGTATTCCAGGTATAGATCAGATTCTTTATTTTTTTTTTTTAAAGACAAACTGTCTTAATTATAAAACATACAATTAACATTTATTATTTTATATTCTAATCTAAATATTTCCATACAGGAAATATGACAATATCTTTCTGCCTTCACTATCCTTCATATTTTAAAACAAAAAGAAACACTAACAAAAAAAACCACCATCTCCAATTCATCAACGATCATGAGCCAATCCGATCCTGTTAACAAAGAGGAAAGACGTTGCATATAGTTATCAACCAGAAAATATAATAAAATTCAATGTAAGAAGAAATTGTTGCAATGTGTTATGGTGAAACTTATGGGCAGTTGTTTTCGTTACGAATTATCAAATAATATGATAAGTTTGAATAAAGGTGAAAATTCAAGTGCAATAAATTTCACATAAAATTTATAGTCGAGAACCGTTAAATAATTTGACTAATTTAATTAAATTTTCATCTAACGACTTTCAATTATCAATTTGATATGAAATTAATTATAATTAAATTTTTACTTTTAGTAGATTATTATTTAATAATTTTTAATTATCAATTTTACGTGAAAAATGTACTCTTTATTTACAATTAGCCTGAATTTTGCAATATAAGGTGGAACTCAGTAAACTTTACGTGAAGTTGATAGTTAAAAATTATTAAATAATTTAAAAACAACTTTCATTTATTCAAATTATAAATTTTACATAAAATTGACTGCACTTAAATTTTTATTTTATATATATATATATATATATATATATATATAATTTATTATTTTTTAATTATTAACTTCACATGAATGATGTATTCCTTATTCACAATTAGCCTTAATTTCACAATATATATATATAAGAATTTTTGCGTTGCATGAAATAAAAAGAAAGCACGGAGATCTGACCGGTGAATGAAGGATGGATCAGTGGGTGGTGGCGGCGGCACCGCCATGTTCCTTGGCGTGCTTCTCGTGCTCGAGGTGGCGGAGTTCAAAGGGGAGTTCGACAAAGTAGGACAAAATCATGCCACCGAAGCAAACGTCGTAGAGAGGCACCGGCGAACTTGTTTCTATGTATTTTTCGTAGTACCTTTCCAAAGCTCTCTCTATCAACCCTTTTCCGTTCTTTAACGGCCCCGTTCTCGTCATTCTCACACCCTTCTTCTTCGATCTATGCAAAATTGCAAATACACACATACATGCATCAAATCAAAAACTCAATCAAGCCTTCTATTCAATTCTCATCCCGAATAACCTGCGTCACCCCACATTTTTTTATGATTATCTATTTATATATAGAATTTAATTTTTATGCTAAATAATAGATATGTACATCTAATTATATATTCGTACATTAATAAAAATATCTATTTTTTATATTAATTAATTAATTACGTAAATAATTTTTTAACAAAATATAATTAAATAATTATGTAATATATTATTCGTGTATTAAAATTAAACTATATATTTTAAACTATATATATATATATATTGCAACGCCCTCCAACTAATGTTGTAATTCGTTCAGCATTCGTTGCAACACGTCCAACATCCATTACAACAGCTTCTGTATGGGAGCATTGTAACAGAAGTAGGTCGCATTTGCAACGTTAGCTGAAGATCATTACAATAAATGTTGAGTACGTTACAACGAATGCTGGACGAATTGCAATATTGTTCTTTGCAGGAGCGCACAGGTCGCTCGCCGTTCTCACGTCGTGCTCAAACTTAAGAGACGATCCCCTTGTCCTGGCCAAGCACAAGGTGCTGCCCCGCTATTATTTATATATTAAAATTCGTCCATATATATATCATTTCTAAACTATACGCTGTCTTTTTTTATTAATTAATTCAACTAATGTGTATGTATATTATTATACGCGTATATTTAATTATTTACAAGAAAATTAATGCTTTTTTATTCTTCTATGAATAATGGACATATATTCACATATTATTGAAATAAAATCCACATTTTTGTTTTATCTAGTGATATGGAGGTCATGTGAATTAATTAACATAAACCGTATTCTATCTAATACGAGAGATATAGCTACATATACATCAGAATATAGTACATAATATTTTTTTTACGGTATGCTGCATCACAAAATAAAATTTAAATATTTAATATTTATTTAAATAAATTAATAAATTATTTATTAAACAAAATTAATAAGTTAGCTTTTATATATATATTGGATTTATCTACAGTATATATTAATCAATTTGGATTAATTTAGATTTGGTTTGATAAAATTTTTATTAATTTTCAAAAATAATTTATAAAAATTAATTTTAAAACATATTTTTTTAAAAAAAGAGTTCAATATTCATGTAAAGCAAAAAAAAAAGAAAAGACAAAAACCATAAAAGACAAAATAATTTATATGTCATTTTCGATATAACCATCAACAACATGAGTTATTTACCACACTATTCAATAACACATGAAAACGATTGATCCACATAATTTACGATCTTTGTTGTCTTGTTCTGAAATATGATATCATTCCGTTGTAACCAAATAATCTATATAACTGAGAAGAACCCAACTTGCTAATACTTGCGCAGATCTTTTTTCACCGGTATGGATCTCCAACTCTTAAAGTATTCTTTCAAAGTACCGGAAACAGTCTACGCCTGTCCAAACGCCAAGATTCATGCACACCACACCTGCCAAGAGTACTCACAAGTAACAAATAAGATAATTTTTTGAAAGTTATAGTATTTATATTTGGTAAATTAAATTAGGGGTAAGTATTGATTTGGTCTCTAACGTTTAGGGTCGGAATCAAATTCGTCTCCAACGTTATTTTTTATTTAAAATCGTCTCCAATGTTTTATTTGGTATTAAAATCGTCCTTTTGGAAGATTATTTTACCCTTGGGTATATCACAAGACAGAGAGAGAAGCAAGGCTCTTCTTCATTCTTCACTTCTTCTCACTCACATTCAGAGAAGAGAGAAGCAGAAACTCAGAGCAGAGACTCAGAGAGAGAGAGAAGAAGAGAAGAAAGTCTCGCCATCGCCTTCTTGATCATTGACGCCCTCCCCCTCGACCTCGCCTTGCCGCACCTCGCCTTTCCTTTCGCCCCTGCTTCACTGTGCCTCGCCCTGGCCTCGCCGCACTTGACCCTCGCCCTTGCCTCTTGTTTCTCGTCGTCGTCGGAGAGGTGGTGGTAGTGGTGATCGTGTTCATCGCGTTTCCAGCATCACCGCCGTGCCTCCCTCTCCCTTCCGTCCCTACTCTTTGCTATCCAAATTCACTGCCACCACCACCACCACGCAGCTCCACCGTCACTGCCATCACAGGTAAATTAAGATTCAAGTTCCTAATTCTTACTCTTATTCATCACAATCCCTAATTTTTAAATTCATCACAAATCCTGTAGTGGTTTCCGTCGAGGCTAAAGGAGGTCATCGGCGAGCTGCTCTCCTCCCTACATCGCTGCTGCTACTGCAACCACCTTCTCTAATCTTTGTTCTTGTTTTTGTTATGTTCTTGTTTTTGGATTGCTGTTGTTTTTATATTTTCTATTTTTTACTTTTTTAAATCTGAATCTGTTGTTATTATTGTTGTTGTTGGATTTAAAGAATAATTTTTGTTCTTGTTTTTATTTTGTTGTTGTTTCTGGATTGCTTTTAGATGCTGTTATTTTTTTTATTCTTTTTGTTTTTGTTTTTAAATCTGAATCTGTTGTTGTTGTTGTTGGATTTGAGAATTTGATGTTGTTCATCACAATCTCTAATTTCTTAATTTTTGTTCTTGTTTTCATTCATCACAATCTATAGTTTTGTTAATTGTATTTAAGGATTTGTAATTTTAAATTTTGTTAATGGAAGAAGAAGGATTTATAGTTTGAATTTTGTTAAATGAAGAAGGAGTGAAATGGTAGAAAATGGGATTTTTATCATTTAGAAAAATAATTTATTAAAAAGGACGATTTTAATACCGTATTAAAACGTTGGGGATGATTTTGAATCCAAAATAACGGTGAAGACAAATTTGATTCCGACCCTAAACGTTAGGGATCAAAACAATACTTACCCCTAATGACTTTTAATAAACATAAATAACAACAAATATATTTGTTAAAATAATTTTTAAAAATTTAAAATATTATAATAGATATTAATTAATGTAAGAATTAAATTTGGATATTAATTAATATACAATATTATATTAGATAATTTTTATAAGCATATGTCATTATTGAAAAGCTCCACTTTAAGGTTTAGTTTAGTAAAACTTTTATTTTTTAAAAGTAGCTTGCAAAAGTTACCTTTTAAAATATGGTTTTTTAAAGAGTGTAGCATTTATATTCGGTAAATTAAATTAAAAATGACTTTCAATAAACACAAGTAACAATAATTACGTTTTATAAAGTAGCTTTTAAAATTTAAAAATACTATAAGAGAAATAAATTTAAGCGTTAAATTTGAAAATTAGTTAATATATGACGTTATATTAGACTTTTAAATTTTAAAAATCACAAGTCAATTTTGAAAAGCTCAACCTTAGGTACTTCCAAAAGTATCCGATCTTTTAAAAGATGCAAGTACAAGTACAAGGTCTTTTTTATTTACCAAACGCAAAATGAGGAGCTTGTGCTTTTAAAAAGTACAAACACTTTTGATGACAACACCACTTGGGGCGGATTTTTACCGAAGCAGGTTCTTGGGCGGGCTTGGGGTGGGTTGGGTTTAAGTAATACCCGACCCTACTCGCACCGGTATATATATATATATATAATATATAATTTTAATATATAATATATGTAAAATAATTAGTAAAATAATTAATAATATTGTATTATATTTAAATTTTTACTTTAATTTATGTTAACTGATGATGGTTATATAAATTTTGAAATTTAATTTTATTTATTGAATTTTAATAATTATAGGGACGGATAAGGACAGGATGGGTCAGAGTTCAACTTTTTACTACTCGCGAATAAGAGTGAGACATGTTCTATACAAGTTATTGTAGAGCGAGGTAGGTCGGATAGAGCAAAAATCTGCCTCTATTCTACCCTGTTGTCACCCCTATCAAAAAATTTTACTAAACTAAATCTAAGTATTTTACAAAATATTCACATTTTTCAAAAATTATAAATATAAGTATATAATTTTTTTGATTTATCAAATACAAAATAATAAATTTATTCGTTTGAAAAATACATACACTTTTTTAAAAAATTTTACCAGACTAAATTTTAATAATTAATTTATTAATCTATTTAAGTAAAATAAGTGTCAAAAATTCAAAATTCGCTCAATATATACCACAATCCATTGCGTAAAACTAAAAAAAACTACCATATATGTTCTTCAATATTATAAATCGATTTTTTTAATAAAATACTTATTAAATTTAGAAGTTTTTACTAGTAATCTTATTAAAAGCACGAAGAGCTTATATTAGCTGAATAGCTGTATCCTATTATACATATTGTAAGCACGTTGAGGTAGAATGGGCATTTTGGGAATTATGTGAAAGCTAAGAGAACCCGCCTTTTGCTATTTATCGATAATGGAAAAAACAGAAAGCAGTCAAATAATTCATAAATTAGTTATTTGGGAGATGAGTTGAAACTACCAAAATACCCTTTTTTGATGGTAGCAATGGATTGTTTGCGAATTGTTCCCAGAGATTGAAGGAAGAACAAGCACGTTGCTGTTCCTTCTTTCTTACCTCCTTTCCTTCCAAAATCCAAGAAAGCAAATATATAATTGTTCATGAATGGGAACGTTTCAGAGTTGGAGAAGAGCCTACGGTGCTCTCAAGGATTCCACCAAGGTTGGCTTAGCCAAGGTCAATAGCGAATACAAGGTACGTTATGCATGGATATCATTTTCTATCTTAATTGCATTGCATGAATGTTTTGACGTTGATTAATTGTTAATTAATTGCATGCATGCATGCATTTGATTCAAGGAATTGGATATTGCAATTGTAAAAGCTACCAGTCACGTAGAATATCCTCCCAAGGAACGTCATGTTCGAAGTGAGTTCTTCTTAATTCGTTCATTTTTCATTTTCATATGATATATATCATCATCATCAAATTAAATATATTTTTGTACCATTGTTTGAAATGAAATTGTTATGGCGCGCCGAATTTGAGGTATTATGTAGATAGCAGAGTGTTAGAGATATAATTATTGATGCGTCTCTTCGGATTAGTTTAAGCTTTTAGGATAAGTGATTTCATAAGACTGATTTAATTTGGTTTTTTGTTGGATTATCAATGCAGAAATATTCTATGCCACAGCAGCACATCAACCACGGGCAGATGTGGCATACTGCATACACACACTCGCCAAGAGACTTTCCAAGACAAGAAATTGGATAGTGCGTTATTTCATTTTTCATACTTAATAATAATAATTCGTTGGTAGTGCACTCAAGATGTTTGATTGTTTGACAGCCGCACTCATGCTTATAATTACAGGTTGCCATAAAGACATTGATAGTTATTCATAGGATTTTGAGAGAGGGTGATCCTACTTTCAAAGAAGACCTTGTCAACTATTCAAGAAGGGGACACATTCTCCAAATATCCAATTTCAAAGATGACTCAAGCACCCTAGGTAACTTATGTTTGTTTGGTACTATTTGATCATTATGTTGTGTGATTGTGTCATCTTAACAAATGTTATATGTATTATTTCTCCTATTTCATGGCTACATCTCTCTGTGCAGCTTGGGACTGTTCTGCATGGGTTAGAACCTATGCACTGTTTTTAGAAGAAAGGCTTGAATGTTATAGAGTCCTTAAGTATGACATAGAGTCAGATCGTTTAAAAAAACCGACACAAGGGCAGGGTTTAGCTAAGGTGTGTGTCTATATATAGTTTGGTTTTATTCATAAACTAAAACTTCCATGCGGCTTTTATTGTTACTATATGTTTACAGAATATCAGTAACTACTTTCAGCTTTGACAGGTACAAAGCAGAACACGGTCATTGCCTACTGAAGATCTATTGGAGCAACTGCCTGCACTGCAGCAACTTCTATACCGCCTTATTAATTGTCGGGTAACAATTTGATGTGAAAACTCATATTCCCTCCATTCCTTTCTGTTCTGTTAAATTTTTAGTGCATTGACAGTGACAAATAAAATAGAACGGAATAGAGGGGGTATTCAGGATTTCTATGTTCCTAATTTGTTGGACATATATGTTAGCATTGAAATTGGCACTTTTGCTGTCCCTTAGACAACTGATTTGATTTAATATCTTGCAGCCTGATGGAGGAGCTTACAGCAATTACCTAGTGCAATATGCTTTGGCCCTGGTATTGAAAGAGAGCTTCAAAATATATTGTGCAGTCAATGATGGAATCATCAATCTTGTGGATGTGGTAATTGTATATCTTATTATTTAATTTCTTGTTTTGATAACTTCACTTTAGGTCTAGTTTTTATATTTATACTAACCCATGAAATTTTCAGTTCTTTGATATGCAAAAACATGATGCCAGGAAGGCTTTGCTTATTTACAAGAGAGCTGGCCATCAGGTATACAATGATGCTTTTTTCAAATTGGAATTTAGCTTTTGTTCTCAAAAAACATGTCCATGTGATCATCGTTGCTATTATGTAGTGCGATCAACTTGCTAATTTCTATGAATACTGCAAGGGCTTGGATCTTGCTAGGAACTTCCAATTCCCAACTCTGAGACAGGTTCTTTCTTGCTTCTCAAGTAACCAACATTTCCTTTGATATCGTAAATGGTTTCTCACTAATTTATTCACTGCAACAAAACAACAGCCACCTTCCACTTTTCTCGGTACAATGGAAGAGTACATCAAGGAAGCACCAGAGGCAGGCATGCCTAGAAAGAACCCGGTAAGAAAGAATGAAAACACAAATTAAGCAGAGGTTGCATTATATACTATGTTTAGGTTTATTAGTTATGTGATATTACATATAACCCTGCCTCTGAAGTTTCTGCATTTGTTGTAACTGCAATGAGTTTATATCTTATGGTTGATTAATAATTGTGATGCAATGTCAGGAGCCTAAGGAAAAGGAGGAATCATCCATAGAAGAAGAACCAGAAACCGAAGAGCACGAAGAGGACGAAGAGCCTCAAGAAAATGAGAAACAAGAAGAAGAAATCCAGGAAGAACCTGAACCACAACCCGAGGAACTAGAGAAGGCCGAACCTGCTCCTCTGATATCAACTGGTGATGATTTGCTGGTATGTTTATTTGCTTAAATGATCTCAATCTTATGCAACATCATGAATGCTTGATTTGGTTCATACATTGTGCAACATTGAAGGGTCTACATGAAATAAATCCAAAAGCTAGAGAACTAGAGGAGACCAATGCTTTGGCACTTGCAATTGTACAACCTGGTGGTAAGGCCAAAGATATAATATCTTTCTTCTTTTCTTCTTCTTTTTCCTTTTGCATCTCTGTCGTGCCAAACTGCCTATTAAGTCGATTTATTTGATGCTTATGAAGCTCTAAGATCTGCAAATTTTATGTAGGAAACAACATTCCGAGGGATCTTGCATTGAGTAACATTGGTGGGACTACAGGTTGGGAACTTGCACTGGTTACGGCACCAAGTAACCATACCAACCAAGCAATAGACCGAAAAATGGTTTGTTTTCTCCGCTCTATCACTTGCTTATAATCAAACAGCGCAATGCTACCACATTATTCTGAAATCTATTTTCTAGCGAAAATTCTGGCTCTCTACTTTCAATCAAATATCAGGACTAGTTAAGATTGTCACTGTGTTGTTTCATTCAATTCATGATCGTGATGGATTAATCTCTTACTGATCTATTAATCTAATATGCTGAGGCAGGCTGGTGGATTTGATAGGCTACTACTAGAAAGCTTGTATGAAGATGAAAACTCCAGAAGACAACTTCAGCTCCAAAATGCAGGTTATGGATACGGAGGAACAGCTGTTCATAATCCATTTGATCAATATAATAGTAATCAGTATGATCCATTTGCAGTGTCCAACAACATAGCACCTCCAACCAATGTGCAATTGTCATTGATGGCTCAGCAACATCAACAGCAGCAAATGATGTTCCAACAGCAACAAATGATGTATCCACAACAACAACAACAACAGCAACAACAAATGATGTACCATCAAAATAACATGATGATGGTCCCATATCAGTCTCAATACCCTCAACAGATGCAATTTGTGGACTCTTCTAATCCATTTGGAGATCCCTTACCAGTTCCCACCTATCAACACACTTCCATGCAAGGAAATTACAATTTGTTGTAGAGTCCAACTATCTTTTAAGTAGGGTTAACATGAATTTTCTTCTCTTTGTTGGCCAGTGAATTGTAACGTGCCGTTTTATTTTGTAATTATCACGGATCCATTGTTCTTCAAACGCACTCATGGAAAACTAATTTTGCAAGTATCAGTATAAAGTCTGAGATTTAAGTTTAAATGGGTTGACGTTGAACACATACATGTTAGTACTACGCTTTTGTTGTTGTCACATAATAGTATAATACTGCCACAAACTAGATACAGTTCACAGATTCTCCCTTGAAATTCATATCATGAACACCAGAACAACAGTAAGAATGCTACTGCTGATTATCTCTGTTATTTCATCATATTTTAATCTTCCTACAAGAGTCTCGAGCCATTGTTTATCTTTTATTGTGGCCTCTACTTCTATAAATACAAAAACGCGTCCTTAAGAGCAATACTAAATGACAAGTTGACCAATTCGAACAAAGATTTGGGATATCTAATTTTCGTTCAGAAATAGCGAGGAAACAGTCATGTAAAATATATAAATACATAATATGATTTGAATAGACAAAAAAAAGATGGACAAATCATGTCACTTTCTCCTGTTTAAATAACATGAAAAATCAAAATGAATGAAAAAGGAGTCACGAGCAAAAGGTGGCAACTTGCATCTAGATTCCTTGGCTGTCTCTAAACGAATGGAAAGTAGAGAGAAGAAAAGAGTTTATTGGGATTCATGCACCGCTAAAAACATAAGCCAGTTTGTAATTCCAGAGGCAAAATATGGTGTTTCCCCTTAATTATCCAGTTTACTACAGTTGTGTATACATCACTAAATATATGCACTGGGTTGAGGAATGTTAAAAAAAACTTCTCTTTAATAGTTTTCAACTTTCATGAATACATACATAACCCATGTAAATAGGTTCAAAGTGACAACATTGAAATTATTCAACATATACTGGTTATTTAATTAACCTGTTCACTAACCAACTATGTACAAAACATTGAGACTAAGTAGAGAAGGTTAATCCCAAACCACCAGTACTGCACCTCAGCACCTGTACGATTTCCCAGTTGAATGCATTATCCTTGCTTCTCAATCTCTATCTTCAAATAGTTCAGAGTCCCCTCACTCCCATCTTGGCCTTCTCCATGAGATCAGGTTGTGACCCTGAAAATCGTATATAATTGAGCTCAGCTTGGTAGAAAGATATGACAAAGATTCTCCACGCACACACACAATTTGACCTTTGCCTCTCAGATGAACCCAGATGGCAGATACCCAAACAGAAATGTGGGAGCAAAGTTAAAATCAAGAAACTCCGAACATTTGCCAATATAAACCCACAAGTCATGGTTGGTTGGCCATACATGTTTATGTTGTCCTCTTGTACAAATACTACATGCATATGAACTTTTCAGAATCTTCTAGGCTTTTCAAAGGGGAAAAAAATCCTATCCAATTGGTATGTCAACTTCTGTTTCCCAAGATGCAGATGCACAAACCAGCCGAAAACATTCTTTTGAATTGTTAAATCTCATTCAGAAACAACATGGGTTAAGTGAATTGCTGAAAGCAGAAGCACGAAAAGCCAAACAATAGAAGAAGAAAGAAGAAAGAGTTTACAACAAATGTTAAAACCAACACTATTAAGAACTAACATCTTGACAAGTGCTGTTTCTGTTTCCATATCTCATCAGTCCCTATTTGGATAAAAAAGGAGGATGAGTAAAAATCCGGAAAACTTACAATACCAATATCAACAAATGTTAGAAGGGTAGCATGAAAAGTTGGAAAATTAAATATATTACCAGAGCAACGGGCTAAGGTGAATCAGAGATCATCCTTCCTCATCTTCTGAGAGAGTTATGTTCTCCGGAAATGTGAGAACCTTGACTTGCACTGACATGTCCATGGTTTCCGGGCTATTCAACTCCAACCCAGTATCCCCACCATGAGGAGATGCATTCTCTGAAAGTCATACGATCATATAAGTTTTTAAATATTTTTAAGAATCCATATACAAATTAAAGAAAAAAATGTTGTGGTAATAGAAACTATTGAATGCTGCAATTAATATTCCCAAATTTCAAGTATTCAATTTAAGTCAGAAAAGCATCAATTTTGTGTTGATATATCATGAATTAATTCGAGCTACATGATGGATGCACAACACTAAGGTCAAAATGAGAATTACAAACCCTGGATCTAGTCAATTTACTGAAAAGAAGGAAAATTCAGAAAGAGTTAGGGTGAGAGAAAAGGGGGAACCTTGAACGAAGAAATGCTGAGAGGAGGGCCAACCACGGATGGTGGAGACGGAAAGAGGCTGCTTCTGAAGCTGCTTCTGCTGAAGATGCTGATTGGTGAGGTGGTTGGTGAAATTGTGAACGAACGTTGCGACGTTGGAAGCTGAAGGCGCCGGTGGGACCCAAAACGAGGATCCCGGAAGAAAAGGGAGCCAATCGGGCGTTGCCTTCTTCACCAGAATCCGGTGTATGTGATCGTCTAGAAGCTTCAGAGCCACATCGTATTCCTCTCCCTCTTTCTCCTTCTTCGATGATTGGGGTTTCAATTTCGTGGCTTGGGACGATCGGTGCCGCTGGTGAGTCACCGCCACGCGGGGGGCGGAGCTGCCGTCTTTCAGGGAGTGGGCGCCGGTGGCTTGACGGAGGAGCGTCCTGCCGATGAACCTTGCCATTTGATTCTCTCTCTCAACAAAGGAATCCAGAGATAACGAAAGATAAGAACTGAAGAACCTTAATATATGAATTATGAAATAAAAAATAGAAAAAGCATTAAAGCTAAATGGAAAATAAATATTAGTTAATTTTTTAGAATTACTGGGTGGTTACCTAACAAATTTTTCTATTTTTGGAAGTAGGCAGCACCTTTTAAATGTAAAAAGAGACGACCTTTTTTCTTAACTATTTACGTTAGTATTTAATTTCTATCTCACCTGTTTAACAAATTTATCGAAGGATCGCGTTGTCTCACGAAAATAGAAAACAGAAATCGAAATAATTTTTTTTAATAAAAAATCACATTATTTTTTATAAAAAGAGAGAAGCTGAGTTGATAATTTACTTATTTTTAAAAATAGACAATACCTGATAATTGTATAGGGTATATACTATACAAAAATTATGTAAATGTTTTTATTTCATTTATGGGATTAATTAGTATTTAATTGATTGTTAATTTATTTTAATAAAGGATTCATATAAGAGGTGAGATCTGTATGAAGTTATAATTTGTTGACGTTGACCTTGACTATTACGATATAATGTGAATGGATTAGAATGGAAGGTGGAGTGTTTTCCTGAACCCTGTTTGTAATAAGTGTCTATCTCTGCTTTGTTTGGTTGAAGAAAAAAAAATGGAAAGAAAGAAAAAGAAAGAGAATGAATAGAAGGGAAAATAAGGAGAGAAATATATTTTTTTGTTTACATTAAAAGAAAAGAGAAGACAAATTTAAAAGGAGAAAATTAAAACTATGTAAAGCCATACATAATCTTATTGTATCATAAAATATAAATGCTATATTTATTTATATTTTAATACCATTTCAAATATGTAATTTAATATCCAAATTAAAAATCCAATTTCTTGTCATTTTTTCTTGGAATTTCTTTCCTTCAATTTTTTCCTAAACCAAAAGTATAATATGTCTACCTTCTTGGGTTTCTCATGTCTATTCATTTGGATTTTCCCAAGTAGAAAGGGTGAGGTGGTGCAGTGTTCTTCTATATTCTTGTATATTATCTATGTAACATATACATTAGTTTTTGCGTTTTAAATATATACAAATTAATCCCTTAACTTTTTTATTATGACAGTTAACCAGTTAAATATAAGGCAAAAACTCACGTTTATTATTTTCATATGAAATTAATAATTAAAAATTTATAAATAACAATTTAGTCAAATTGAAATTAATAATTAAAAATTTATAAATAACAATTTAGTCAAACAGTGAAAACAATTCCATATAAGTATTCGACTAAAGATATGAATCTGTACAATAAAAAGAAAATTCAAAAATGTAAAAGTCAAAGTAAACATAATCTTAAGTTTATAAGTAAAATGTTATATTTCCTTTGCTGAACCAAAATACTCAAAGAAGGATAACTCAACCATTAATAATATGAATCATCACATAATTTAAGTGATGTTGGTGTGTATTTACATAATCATCTCGCTCATAATCTCTAACACTCTGGAACTAATGAGCTGTGAAAGAGAATCAAAAGAAACTCAGCCTAACGAATTGTAATTACAAATTACAAAATATATGTACAGCTCAACCTCAATGTCCTCACATCTCAGACAAAAGATTACTAATTTTTCGAAGTTCATCCAGAGCTGCTGTCATGGCAGCAAGCTGCCCTTTACCAACCACAACATCTTTCGAAGCTCCCTGTTCTTGTTGGAAAGAAGACTCAATCACCTGCCACATACAGATACATAGTTCAGTTTCAGGTGCCCACAGCATTTCATGCACAAACACTATTAAAAATTCGAGAATGGTAAGAAAGAACTTTACCTGAATATGCTCAAGCATAGACTGCCCAATATTCCTAATAGTTCCTACCATATTCTGGTCTATCGGAGAATCCCCTTGGCTTCTAACAGGACTACAATGCCCATTTGCTATAGAAGAAGAGGGTATCATTACATGACTTTGATTTTCGCATTTGGCAGGTTTTGCATCTTGAGAAGGACTTCCACCCTTGACAGATGTACGTTCATCACTGTTTCGTCCAAGCCTTGAAAAAAACCACTGGAATTTATTCAGCTTTCCCCACTTAGGATGTGAGGCTGAATTTCCCAAAGGATCATTGTTGAAGGAGGATGTGTGAGATAAGTTCTCAGGACAATCAGAGACTGGAAGAGGTGAACCAGTTTCATTGATTTCAGTTTCAAGAAAGGACAAATTATAATTATACGGAATGCTACTTTTCTCAGAATAGTTTCGACGATTGACATCCAAACGAGGACTAGCTAGGCCAGAAAATATAGGTGAATTTCCCTCACTTCTAGTACTTACACTTAGACCTCTAACATCTGCAAAGTAATTGTTGCAGCATTCAGAGCCGTCATCTTGTTGTTCCCTTTCAACTACTACAGGACAATTATCCTGCTCGAATACATACAGGTTTTCTGTATCTACCTCTGAGCCAAGTTCCTTACAAAGATCTTCTAACAAACTGCGTCTAACAGCTTCCTTATTTTCCTTTTTACCATTATTAGTTGTGGATGGAGAAGGGGCAGATTCTGTTCTCTTTAAACTGACATTTACCTTTTCTGTCCATTTCTTTTTCTGAGCTGGAACCTGATTTTCGGCTCCATCTTGCTTAAGTTCTTCGGTACTGTGGGCAACTCTCCACTTTTCTTCCCAGTAGCTATCAGTCAACAGTTTCAGAGGAGTTCTCGGAGAATCTGAGTCAGATGGATGAGTCGTAGATCTTGCACTAATTGATTTTGCTTGGTTATGAAACCACACAAATGAAGGTATTGATGATGAAATTTCAGTACTTAATGCAATATCCTGCAAGGATTTAGCCTTTGCTAGTAGTTTATCAATATCTGTGTCCCCGGGGAAGTTTAATAACCTCTGAAGACAGATTGTGGGATTTTCAGTTGCCAGTAGTGAAGATCTTAATCGAAGTAACATTGCAACAGCCATAGCCGTGATAAAGGCTCCACGAGGTGATTGTAATATCATAAAACCAGATTCTGTAGTGTCCTCAGCAAGCTTCTGCTTTTTACTATTATCTGATAAAAATATCTCATCCCAGATGATCAAGAGGTTGTCGAGTGAAAATTCCCGTCCAAATAAAACTCGGAACCAGCGAAGAGCAAAGTACTGGGGTTCAACCCCAAGATCAACAAGATGACTGTGTAGAGATGAATCAACGTGATACAACAAATGATACAATGCATTTGAAGCTTCAATTACAGGAGGCAAGCCAGTATTGGACCCAGCCACAGGTGAATAAGAGAAGAAATCAGCCATTGCAACTGAACCATGAGCACCACTCATTAATGCCTCAAACATGCAGTAAGCATCGTGTTCCATGAATTTATCGGACAAAACAACACCAAGTTCACCTTCAGCCCCATAAGCATCACCTAGCAATACAAGCGCTCGTATATTAGGGTCAAGCTCATCGAGACTCTGGATTTTCAATGCATCTCCACAGGAACCAATATCATCCTCTGAGTCTGTAGATTTTCTCATATCAAAGCTGTAACGATGATCATTCTCCTGACAGAAAAGGCCATCAAATCTGTCTGTGAAGTGATCTTCATAAAGCTTTCGTATTGCGGAAAGATGTTCCACATCAACTTGGAGAACATATAGCAGCGGGGCAAGTAACTCATGCATTCCTGTAAGATAAATGAATGAAACTCAATAATGTGAAGTCAACTCTTTCATAACTTATTTTATTAGTAGAAAACAAATTACAAGGAACCTGGAAGCCAAAGTAAGGGAATTTGTTTTTTGCCAAGTAAACGGTTTCCAAACAATTTGATCATTTATTGATCAGGAGGAATGCTAATAATTTTCTCATTGAATATGCACAATTTAGATGATGTGACTCAAAAGGAAAATATTTAAAATTTCGTTCACAGTTAAGAATATATGATAGAAACATTAATTAAAGTCCGTTGCTCATAACATGAGATTGGCTATTAATAAGCACATGATGAACCTTCATTTGAGATGGTGATAATCTTTTTTTTTTTTCATATCCAATTAGACGCACTGTAGTTTATTATAGATATATGGCAGGAAAAACAAGACACCTGTCATAAACAAGAAGCTTACTAAACTATAGATCATCCTATAGTTTCATATATGTAATTAGAAAGAAAAACAATGCAACCATACAAAAAGGATAAAAACATACATAAGACGAAATAACCAAGGTATATTCCCTCAGAGAGTGCGTTTTTTTAGTTTCATTTGGAAGGGGCGGGAATTTGAAGAGTAAAATGGACTTACAACTACTCTTCAAATCCCTTGTCTTCCATTCCTTCTCCTCCAAAATAGAACTCACAAACACACCCATAAGTGATTGTCTGCATCTACAGATATTGCTTGGATGAACAACTTACCTTGTCTATAACCACACTCTGGGTGTTTGAGACACCATAGCAATAAAATCCGTCTCAATAAGCCTTGGAATCCTGGTGTCTGGAAGTATCCCCCATGTTCTGGGTATAAACGTGATAAATCCTGATCAACCATCCTCTCCAGCTCAGCATTGCGGAAAAAGCGACTCCATGTACTATCTGTATATAAAAGGCCATACTCTTGTCACCACAGAGATAAAATTTGCAAGATGGAGAACATTACCTAGACTAACTAGAAATCTACTTGACGGAAGTCCAAAGTCTAAGGACAATACAACACTATTACAATATATGCAACAATTTACTTGCTTTCTTTTACATATGCTACGATTTCCACGCATGTTCTTATTTCGGTTAACTCTTTGCTTAAACTTCTTATCAGTTGAGTTGCCACAAAATGAGCAGGAAGCATGTCTATATTGGTGCAGAAGGAAATGGTGTAATATGAAAACAAACTTGATTTACCTGGATTTTGTGAAAGTGGATTGTCCATGATAAGATTGGGTGGACTACCTCCATCTTTTGGAAGATGGGGATCAACCAGGAGGCGACCTCTCAAATTGGCATATCTGACATAAAAAACAGAGGTCATGTTTACCAAGCAAAACATGGGCAAAAATATATGAGAAGACAAAGGCACTGGCAGAATAAATATCCAACTGCATATTTTAGTTCAAAATAATAATGCATGCCAATGCCAAATCCAAAACCAATGCAAACAATTTGAATTAACCTTCAATGCAATTGAAGATTGAAGAAACAACTATTTTCCCCCAAAAATAAAAACAGAGAAGATATAGAATAGTAATCATTTTCTCGAATTAAAATTCAAAAAACCTCTTTTATTTTCGTATCACTATATCCATTCCCATATATTGAGAATTGAGAAACAAAACCACTAGCATTGTTGCAATGTTACGTATGTAGAATTGTTACTTTTATCATCGATACCGAGGATTCAATCTAGAACTTGAGATAAATAAACACAAGATTCATATTCTCGAAAGGATCAATAGAGCGTAAATTGGAATTGGATTTAAAAATTATAAAAAAAAAAACAAAACAAAATTTAATCTATATCCACACCAACAAACAATAATTAAAAAAAAGAGTATATAAGGCATGATAATTGAGCATGGTTATTACCTCCTTCTAGAATTAGCGGTGGCACGACGAAGATCATCAATGGAATTCGAAGAAGGCAAAACCCCGAGACTGATACGCCACTGCAAACCTCTGATATCTCCGAATCGACGAGTCTCCGACGGGGATTCCGGAACTGACAGCACCGACGGGGATTCCGGCAATGGCGAAAGCACCATAGCTGGTGGCATGGTTATGCCAGGAAAAATTCCTCAACGAACAAGATGATCAAACGCAAAGAGAATCGTGAAAATTTTCCGAAGCTCAACCCCGAGAAACGAAATGAATTAGATGAATCGTTTTTTGAGTCAGAGAATTAAAAAATTGAGCTATATAACACTGAATTCACGAAGAATGAAGAGAATTTGATTAATGCGCAGGGGCAAAGAGAGAACAAAAAGGAGGGAAAGGGAAATTGAAGGAGAAGAAGCTGAATTGAAGGAAAAAAATGATGAAATTACGTGAAAAATTGAGAGTGTGGGGAAAGAAATGGAAAAGTTGCTTCTTCTTCTTCTTCTCCTCCGCCTCTTCTTCTGTTCTGTCTCTGCGTTTCTTCAACAACAGAGACAGAGAAAGAAGAGAGAAAAATTAAAAAAATAAGAAAGAAAATGTTAAGAAAAAGGAGAATTAAATAACAGAGGATTGTGACTTGTGACAATTATAATGTGTGAATTAAAAAATAGATTTGAATTGAGTTGTCACCTTCTTCAAATTTCTACCACTCCTCTCATTTCTGCCATTCTCTCCTGTGAATATTCTGCTATGTGACGTTGACCTTCAGGTTTATTTTGACTCAATTCATTTCTTTTGTTTCTATTATTATCCATTTAAAACAATAACTCTCCTAATTTTCATTGTTGGTTCAACTTGTTATTAATTAATTAATTAATTGTTGTAAAGAAGCGTTACTATTTTTATTTTTATCTCACATGAAGCATGCGAGTTCAAATGCAGTCGACTTCACATGAAGTTAATAGTTGAGAGATGTTAGATAGTTTGACTGATTTGACTAAATTTTTGTTAGATAGTTTGACTGATTTAACTAAATTTTTATCTAACAATTTTCAATTATCAACTTTACATAAAATCGACTGCACCTGAATTTCAACCTTAAATAAAACAGTATATATTCAAATATATTCCTATAAAATTTTGCATTACCAAGTTTGGTTCTCAACAAAATTTTATTATATTAAAATTTTTAATTTTTATAAAAATAAGATATATATATTTTTTTGTCACACTTTAAAAAATTTATTTATCTAAATAGAAATAATGAATTCGGCTAAAAATAAAAATTTATATATCTTATTTTTATAAAATTCAAAAACTTCAATATAATAAATTTTTTTAAAAATAAAAATATCCGATGCAAATTTTTTTAAAGATATATTTGAATATATATTCTAAATTAAATATATATACATTCATAAACGTTTCTAATTTTCTATGCTTTCTCTATTAGGTAGTAGTTATTACCAATATTTTGTTTACACGTGTTATAGAAAAGGAACAAAGCTACCACCACCTTAGGCAAATCATTCTCACATGGACTTTTATAAATACATTTGACAAATTTTATTTGACATGCCTAAGTTTTCTTATGTCGTTTAACCCTATCATGATGTGACATGTTTTTGTACTCAAGCATGTATGCTTTCTGTGAAGGATTATTATTGTTACATTTTGTACACCAAACTCATGGTAGAATAACTATGAAGAGAGTATCATATGATTATGATATATCAACATCTACTTGGTCATCAAATCATCTTTGCTAAGTTCCAATATTCAAAGATCAGCAATACATATAGGTCTGCTCTCTCATTTTCATTTGCTTTCGATCAAATATTGTCAATTGTGACTTTAAAAAAAAAAGTGTCTTGCTGAGTTTTCAGTTTTTTATGGCCCAAATTATTTTGTGGTTTTAAGGCCCAATAATTTATTTGAGTCTGACCCAATTTCATGTTTGGGCCATAGCCAATATATAGGATCAAAATGGTAGGATTTAGCTTCATATTTTAGTGTATTCTTTTTTGGTTAGAGTATAAAATGTTTTAAATCAACTTTTTTTAAAAAAATATGCATATCAAAGCAGTGAAAATTGATTATTTAACCAATCCAAGTTGGCACATATGGATGAAGGTCTATGTTCTTTAACCATTTCTCCCGTATTTGATACTCACCGCCTCACTGGAGGATGAAAACAGAGCTTATTCAAAAAATTAGTCATTAAAACAATTAGTAAAAGTACTTCATTTCAAACTTTTCAACTTCAACTAAGTGATTTAAAATATGCTATGTAATATATATTTTTTTAAGGTCCAACAGTTAATTTAAGCTTGACCCAAGTCCAAGTTATTCCCCAAGCCGCAGCTATCTTGTTTGATTATTGGAAATTTTAGTGTGTAGCTCTCTTAACATATTAACAATTAGGGTTCAAAACAAGGAATATTAACTAGGTGCCTTCTATGGTACCTATTGTTTTATTGTACCTATGGTGACTACAAAGAAGTTTTTCAATTAATTGTGGACATCTGGTCACTTTTTTTTTTTTAAAACGTATCACTAAAAATGTTGTTTAAAGAGAAAGTGTTACCCTTAATCGTTAACTTGGCTCTGATACCAAATTTTGAATTTTGAATAAAAATAATTTATAAATTCTATAGTATTAACCATTTCTACTACTTTGATGTATATTTATAACTTTTTAATCTTGTTTTAGTTTATAATATTCTTTTTTGCATGGATTACTGTATATAAAATCTTTTATCTGTTTGTCTTTTTCTTTAATATAATTTCTCAAATCCTCAATTACTTCTTTTATTTCTACACTTTCTCTTGTTTCTAAATATCTGTTTAATTTTTCAATTTCATTCTCCATTTTTTCTTTCAGCAGCTTTAATTCTTTTAAGTCGTAATATGGTTTTCCAGGCATTTATAAATTTTTTAAGTTTAATTCCAACTTGTTTATAGTTATTCTTATTTCTATCCTTTTTATTATAAGATCTTCAATTTCAATCTGAAGATTATTTAATTCCCTTTTATACTCCTTTATTTTACTTTTAATTTTCTCGTCCTATTTCTTCTTATTTTATTTTCTGGTTTTTCAATCTTTTTATGCTTCATTATTTAAAATTTCCGCAAACTCTATCATCGATTCATCACTATTTTCCAGAGATTCTATTAATTTTTCTAGCTCTTCAACTTCTCTTTTTAACTTGTCATAAATTATTTTTAGGGCTTCAAATGCTCTTTGATTTATTTCAGAAAACTGTAAATAATTCAAACGATTTTCTCTTTCAAAGAGCTCTTGTTTTTTGTCTTGATAAGTTACATATATTTCTTCTTTATTTATTGTCATAGTTTAGTGTTTAGGGTCTCATTTAATTTTTCGACCTTTTTTGTTAGTTCTTTTATTTCAGAACTTTCTTCTTTAATTTTTAACTTAGATAAACTTAAAGAGCTATTAATTTTAGATTCTCTTATTTGAAAATTCGATGAAACTAATTTTCCTGATGGTTCTTTTAGTAATAGAACTGGATTTTCAATAGCTTTATATTTTGGTATTTCTGTTTTTACAATTTTCTAAAATAATTCATCAACATAAATCCTTTCTCTGTTTTTAAATATTATACTATGATGGCTGTTTGTTAAAGCATAATTTATTGCATATGTAATTGAAAAAGGTTCATCGTCTTGTTCCATTAGATTCTTTCTATGAAATTTATAAGCCAAACTTATAGATCTTCCAAGGTTTTCAGTTGATAAAGGTATAGCATATCCAAGATGGGCATTGAATTTAACATTTACGTTTGCCAAGTTTCCATGAACAATTCCAATTATTTGATCTATTGGGTCATCAGTAATTCTTTTATCACAGATTGCTAAGCTTATTGGTGAATTAATTCCTTTCATATATGTAGATTTGATTAAGACTTGTATAGTACTAATATGAATCCATCCAATTTTAGATCTTTTTTGTTGATCCTTAATTTTCTCAATCTGTTTACTCAATTCTTCATCATTTATCAGAGCTATTTCAAGTTCTCCATTGGCAGATTTTATTTTTATAGGGGCTTCAAGTTGAATTTTTCCATAGTATATTATATTTTTTCTATTAAAAACTTCTTTTAAAAGATTTTGTTTATTGAAATTTTCATTTGATTTGAGATTTAATTTTGTTTTTAGAACAACCTATTTTTCATTATCTAATAAAGCAATTAATCTATAATAATCAGATTCTTCTGTTAATTCTAGGCTTTCTAAATAATTCATAACTAAGAAATTAGGATAAAGGCGTATCTTTCTGAAGAAAAACTTCCTTTATTTAGTATATTTTACATAAGATATTTTTATCTCCAGAGGGGAGATTGTAGATACTAACTCCAGAGGGGAGTTTAGAATTGGTTTTTCCTAAAGGAATTCTTCTTCAAACTATAGAATCGCCTCGGCAGCTTCCTCCTTACTCTCCTAGCATATGAGTACTCGTAGCCTCCTGCTTTCTATGGTTTGATGCTTTCTACAATTGCCTAAGCAACCTATTTATAATGGTTGGGTCTGATGGACAATTCCCATCCTTACCCTTCTTATGACGTCATTGCTTACGTCATTGTTTATTATCTTGCACCAGCTACATTGTTGGTGCTCTATGACCTAAGCGCTTACGTCATTATGCAATAATGTTGAGAGATGCTTCAGATGTGTTGTCCTCCTCTTTCATTATGTGGCCTTCGGATGCGTTGTCTCCTTCCTTTATCATGTGGGTTGATTCTGTTTCATTATTGCTTTCTTCAGATAACTCTGAGACACATAGCTGGCACTTGTGGTCTTCTCTGTCTTTTATCAAATAGCAGAGATTCCTCTTTATCCCTTCGGGGAGCTTTTCTAAGAGTCCAGATAAGTTGTAGAATGCTGATTCAAATTCCACTAAGAGTCTCATCTCTCTTTCTTCAATTTCATTCCTTTTACTGGACACAAGCAAAGTATTTCTACTTTTATAATTGATTCTTGTGTGAGATTCCCTTGTTATCTTTTGAGTTCTTTCGAAGACCATTGCTAGCGTGCTGGCTAGTCTTCCTTCATGACTGTAGATTGTTAAATCTTGAACTTGATCAATTGGTTGAAAATTTCCTGGGAAGACGGACATGAAGATTACTTGATGTGCTGGAACCAAGCATTCTTCTTCTTCATTAAAAATAGGTTGACTATTCGTAAATTTTAGGGATATATCCCTTGGATTTACGTTGTCAATCATATTTTTAAATCTCTTTACTGCATCAATGAATCCTGCAGGAAACTCACTAATAATTTTCAAATCATTAAAAATTAAAATTGTATCAATTAGTCCATACTGGAAAAACTGATAGGTGTCAGATGGGGAAGCATCTGAAAATATAACCAGCTTTGTTAGCTGTTCTTTGGCAATAGAATAATATCCCAAGATTGCCCTTTTTTCTTCAGTCCAATTCAGGACTATGTTAAGGGTTTCTCTGAGATTTGATCTACAGACCCTTTTCTTTTCCTTGATTTCAGCCCTTGTAGGAATGTTTCTTATTATTCCTGTTCTCTGGATTTGAATTGGAGCTTTATCTGCTCTTTTTAGGGTTTGCTCTGGATGAAGAGTTTCATATTCCCTGAAAGATTCCTTTGCTTCTTCCAGTGTTAAAAATCCTCCTTTATGAATTATCTTTGATTGATGTGTAAATGGTGCTACTTTTTCCCAGGCATCATATATTCCTTTCATGGGGCCATTATAAATTACATAATATTTTTTATCTTGGGTGGATTTTTTGATAATTTCGGCAATTGTTTTATTTTCTGAAATTTTTTCTTCACCTGATTTGTCCACCACGCTTAGCTGGCTGAACTCTGATGGTTTTGGTTGTTGTGTTGATTTCATTGCTTCGATGGCCTTCTTGAGGGATTGGATCTGTGTCCTTATTTGCTGACAATGCTTGCATTTTTCGAGTTCTTGTTCGTATTTCTGGATTTCTTGATCTAATGCGTTGTAGACGAACTCCATTCTCTTGTTAATGTATCTTTCTGGAAGTTTTTCACAAAGTTCTTTAATTCTTTGAATTTGCATACTATCTTTTTCATCCCATTTCCATTCTTTTTTAGTACTTATTTTTGGAAATAAACTTTTAGTGTATTCTGTTATATTCTTTAAAAATCCTTGATCAGAAATATAATTTATACACCCTAAAAATCTTTGTAATTATTTTCTATCTTCTATTTTATTAGGAAATAAATTTACCTTTTCTAGAATATTTGGTTGAAGTTTTAGCTTACCTTGAGTAGATAGAATTAATACAAGAAATTCTATTTCTTGTTTTGCTATTCTTGCTTTCTTTTTGCTAAGAACTAATCCTTTCTATTTACATCTTTCTAAAACTATTAATAATTTTTGAAGATGATCTTCTTTATTCTGTTTTGTAAAAATTAATATATCATCAATGTATACTAAAACAAATTCATTTAATTCTTTTAGATTTTCTTCCATAAATCTTTGATAAATACCTGGGGCTTGCTTTAATCCGAATGGTAATACATTCCATTCATAAAACAACACACTTGTTGATTCTTTTGTTGGGCAAGTAAAAGCAGTTAATTTCTTTGTTTCTTCGTCTAAACGAAGTTGCCAATATCCTGATTTTGCATCAAGAGATGAAAACCAAGTTGCTCCCTTGATTTTTTCTAAAATAGAATCTTTTCTTGGAAGTTTATGAGCATCACCAATAGTTGCTTCATTCATTTTCTTATAGTTTATTACCATTCTTCATTTTCCCCTTTTAATTTCATTATTGTTTTCAACGTAAAAAGCTGGAGCCACATGAGGACTTTTACTTAATCTTATAATTTCTTTTTCCAAAAGATCTTTACATTCTAATGAGAACTCTTCTCTATCTCTTGCGGAATAAGGAATTTTATTTGGAACATTTATCTCTTTTGTGGGATCTTTTAATTTAATGCTTACTAATTCGTTATTTGTATTTTTAATATCTAAAGGATTTTCAGCACAAATTTCATCCAAAAGTTCTTCTATCTTTATTTCAAGATTATTTTTTGGAATATTTATCTGAAAGTATAAATTTAAATAACATGTTTCTAATATAGAAAATATTTTAAATTTTAAGATCTTATCTATAGTAGTAGTTGGTATTTTTATACGTTTTGATTTTTGATTTATTGAAGAATCGTGTGGGGCTTTTAGAACTATATATGTTAATTCTTGAATGAATGGATGATATAGCTTTAAAAAGTTATTTCCTATGATAAAATCCATTCCAGAATCTAACATATATATAGATGGAACAATGAACCTATAATTTTGAATAAAAATTTCAACCATCTCTGTTTTTTGGTCAATTTTATGTATTGATTTGTCAGCTATTCTAACTCTTAATGGTTTCTTTAATTTTTTCCAATCAAGTTTTATATTTGAACTAGCAAAGCATTGTGTTACCCCAGAATCTATGAAAGCATTTATAAACTTTTCTGTTATTTTTATAGTAATAAATGTAGCATTATTACTCAGTCTCTGAGTCTGTTTCCGAGACATATTCAAAAATATAGTCTAAGTTATCATCAGATTCTTCTAATGGTTCCATGAAACAAGACTTAGCAATTTCTATTTGTTTAGTAAGATCCTTTTTATCCTTCTTTTTCGGGCATTCATTTGCGTAGTGTCCTTCTTCTTGGCAATACCAACATTTACAATTTTCTTTTTTATTCGGGCAATAGTTATTTCTTTGTCTTTTGTTTTTATTGTTATTTTCTTTCCTAAAATATCTCTTTTTTCTCCAGTTTGGATAGTATTTTCTTTTTCTAAATTGATATTTTCTTTTTCTTTGAAAATTTTTATTAAGACCATATTTTTGAGGTATCTCTTCATTATCCTGACAGCAAATTCTGATTATATTTGCAAATCTTTTTTGAGTTGCTTCTTGCATACAACGTTCTTTTATTTCCTCTCTTATTGCAGAGGTTGCTCCACCAAAATTATTTTCAATTGTTCCTCTATTTATTTCTCTTATAAATCTTCCCATTATAAATTCATTAGCAGGATATGGAAGTTTTGTTATGTACATACTAAGATAATGATTTTTATCTTCTTCTTTTAATTTGTAATAATGTATTCTATATTCACATATATAAGATTCCACATTACATAAATCATATATCTGGATATTAGCTAAATGGTTTTTTGCTTCTTGATATTCTTTATTATAGACTTCTTGTCTATGATCTATAATATTTTTTCCAAAAAATTCTTTATATAGAATCATCATTATATATAATATCTTATCATAAGTTGTTGTTTTTGTTTCTAATTCTTCTATTATTTGGTTTTCTATTGATGTCATATAATCTCTTATAGTTCCTTTAGTATGAAACCCTATGTAATTCCAAATGTCTCTTCCAGATAATTCACTAAGTTTTGGATTAGTAAAGGCTTCTAATAAGAAGGAATTTAACCAGTTTTCGAAAATTTCTTTTTCGTTCTTTTTGCAGTCTAAATCGAGCATTCTTTCTCCTTCCATTTCCTGGATTTTAGGAACGTATTTTGATGGTATTTTTGTATATTTTGAATCTTTATTTATAAACCCTTTTTTAAAAGCATAATTATCAAAACCTGTTTCCCATTTAAATTGAGATTGATTATCCTTAGATGTTCCAGCTTCATTTTTTACTTGTATTGGAATTGCTGGTTCTTCGTCACTTGAATAATCTAGAATGTGTTCTTCATTTTCTATATTTTCAGAATTTACTAATTCCTCTTCTATTTGAAATTCCTGTTCCATAATATTATTTTCTTGAGCCATTTTTAATTGTTTAAAAAGCATTGTAACTTCTTCTAATTTTTCTTCAATATTCATAATTTTAGTGGTGGTTTTACTTTTAAATCTGTTATGTTAATTATGTTTTGAAAATTTTCTTCCTTGGGATTCTCTTTTTCCTTATTTCTTTGAAATTTTATGGATGTTAATATTTCTTCAAGCATATCTACTATAGAATTTAATTGTGGGTTAAAAGTATGATATAGATGTGGGGAATCATTTCCATGATAACATTTTTTAGAAATTCCGTGTGAAAAATAAGTTTTTTAGGTTTTTGAAGTCCTTCAATAAAACTTATAATAAAATAAAGATTTTGAGAAAAATCATTTTGTATTGATTTTAAGAATTCAGTGTCATTACAGTTAATATTAGTTAAAATCATTAATTTTTGATCTATTAATTTTGATAACTTAATTATTTCTTCTCTTAAATCTTCTAATTTACTTTTTTCCATTAGGTGACGCTTTTCTTTGCTACACTTTTAAATTAAAAGTGTGACTTTAGCCACCACTAATTACCATAGATATAGCCACCAGAGACTTGGCTTATTAACTAAGGCTAATATATCGTCTGTTACTCTAACTATTGCTCATATGTGTTGAGATGAAGCCCTCATCTTTGTTAACAATTTACTTCAAATCTGAGAAAGAGAGTCAAATTTACACATACATTAAAGCATAATATTATTATGCTGATTTGTCAATATATGTTATGCTGATTTTGTGTTTTGCAAAGAACGATTAAACAAAAAGTAAATCGTAGTTCGAATTCTAATATTTGAGAGCAAAATTTATTTATTTTTTTAATAAACACTACCAGAAATACGATAGTTTATCACGGAAAAATACCCACGAACAAGAAACAGTGATAAATCTCCATGATCGTCGTAATCACTTGCAATGTTTTGTTTTTCTGTGGTTAAATTGTGCGAAAGTTTTCCACGTTCTTGTTTGTCTGTGGCCAATTTGAATTGGATTCTCTCAATTGCCACAAAACCAATGCTCACCGTGGCGAAATCAAACGATGTTTATCTTCAAATTACGCGCTTCTAGTGTTTCCTTCCATCCCTTTCAAAAATTTTATATGCAGTTCCTCCTTTTTCCAAATTTAAACCTTAATAATAAATTTCAATTTTTAAGAGTGCAAACTTATTTAGTTTGTCGATAATTTTTTCTCTCCCGTTCCCAGCCATTTTCAATTAATAAGATATGCATTAGTTAGAATAATATAAAAAGACTACATACTTATAACTCTAATTAATTGAGAATGAATGATAAAAGTATAAAATTCATGATAAAAAAAAGTATAATTTTTTTGTCCCTAATTCACAATATGTATTAATTTTTTAAATTTAATTTTTCTATTTTTTTATTTTTTTAATTAATTTAATAAAAAAATATCCGACATAAGTTAACGTAGGTTTATTTTTGAAATAGTTACAAAATTTTAATTTTTTTTCTCTGGCAACTTTTTTTATTTTTTTAAATCCGAGTCAAAATTCATAATCCTAATTAGTATATACGTCTTTGAAATATGATATATAATTATAATTTTATATTTTTTTATTATAGTTAACTATTAATTTAAATTAAAAATTTCAATTACGTGACTGAAATAAATTCAAATGAACGTTTACAATAACACAAGTGAAATTTTGGGCGGAAAAAAATAACTTCCACTTAGCACTAAAGTAAAGTCCATTCACTAGAAAATCGGAAGAACTCTTTCACATGTTCAGACTATTGTTCAGTTTTTCCGTATCCTTAATAAATTTAGCCTTGAGTAACCGAAGATGCATTAGTTTTTTTTGTGACCGGAAGATGCATTAGTTGAAATAGTATAAAAAGAGTATATATTTATTGCTTTAATTAATTGAGAATAAATGTTAAAAGTATATATAAAATTCATGATAAAAAAGAGTACTCTTTTTTTTTGTCTATTCACAATATGCATTAGTTTTTCTAAATTTTATTTTTTATTTTTTATTATCTTTTTATCAATTTAGTAAAAAAAATCCAACATAAATTAACGTAAGTTTATTTTTGAAACAGTAAGTAGTATGTACCGTCTTTGAAATATGGTATATATTATTTAATTTATAGTTAACTATTAATTTAAATTAAAAATCTCAATTACTGAAATAAATTCAAATGAACTTTTACAATAATACAAGTGAAATTTTGGACGAAAAACTTAAAAATAATTTTCACTCAACATCAAAGTAAAGCCCACTCACTAGAAAATTAGAAGAACTCCCTCACAGGTTCATACTATTGTTCAGTTTCTCTGTATCTTTAGTAAATTCAGCGTTGAGTCACCAAAGAAGGTCCCAAAATAGCGGAAATCAAGATTTTGCAAGCAATCCTGAATTACAAAGAAGAATGGAAGGAACCCTAAGCAGCCCCTTTTTATGTTTATCTAATATTCTCTCGAATCTTTATTCTTTTTTTTATTTAAAAGACTATTTTTTTGACTATTCACTAACTCTTCTCCAATATTCCTGTGTAGGACTAGATCTAGATCTGCGTGTATCAATGCTGCAACTTTGGCTCTTGTCCATGCAGGGATCTCCATACAAGTTTGTGTTTTCTTTTAAATTGTTCAAACTCCCGAGTACATAGTATCTAATTATCTATTTCTTTGTATTATCAATAGCATTTTTGTTTTAGTGTTTATTTCAATATTTAAGCTGCTAATGGATAAATATGTGAATAATGGTAACTTAGAGTAATGGATGCATGTTGCCGGGGAACAAGGAACACTTCCCTAAGAGGTCCGCATGAAAGTTTTATTCGATAGTTACTTTCTACTTTACAATATTGACCTTGGTAATTTCTAACACATTTTTATTTTTACTTTAAGTTCTTTGTCTCTAAATGGTTTTGATTGCAATTCAATATCTGGTTAATAGTATTCTTTTGTCTTGTTAAATAATACTATAGTTAGGTTTTAATATGAGAAAATATCATTAATATCACTCTCTATTTTACCTTCATTCTTGACAGGCTTGCTTATTTACTTACATGAAGCAATTGAATTGAAAGTTGTTCACCAGGATATCAAGTCTAGTAATATATATATTGATTGATGACGAGTTCAATAAGATGTTTTATGTTGTGAAAATAGAAACTCAGCATTATTGGGTATGCATTCCTACTTTTTTTTAAGTACATTAAAATATTATTTTAAATAATATCTTGGGATTTTTTTTCATGAATTAAGAGATAACACAATCTTATTTGAATGTTTTTGCAGGTATTCCAATGAAGATGTTAGAGATCTAATAATGATACATTCTGATACTTGATTTTGTAATAGTTTAAACTCATTTAGTTCAGAATATTTGCTTTTTAACACTGTTACTTAAATTTCATATTTTTATTACTAAAAATACTACTTATATGGATATGGCTAATCTTTTTAATTTTGTATGATATAATTTTGTTCTAAGTAGCATTATTATTATTATTATTATTATTATTATTATTATTATTATTATTATTTATCTTTTATGATTAGTCACGGAAAAACCGTGGCTAAATAACCCAACAATATTTAGCCACAGAAAAAATGTGGCAAAAAAGCCCAGCCTATCAGTATTAGCCACAGAAAGACTGTGGCGAAACTATATTTATTGGTTACACTGTTGTCATTTAGCCAAGATTTAGTCTGTAGCCAATAACGTAGAAACCGTAGCTATTTAAATGTCTTCATGGATCATAAAATCGTGGCTAACCGGCCGAAAACCGTGGCTAATTGAAAAGGCGTCGCCCTTGTTAGCCACGGAAGTGTATTCGTTGTTAACGCTTAGTTGCCATAGAATTTCTTGATTTTAGCCACAGTTTTTTCCGTGGCTAATCACCGCATTTCTGGTAGTGAAATATTAGTTTCATGTGCATCAAAATTTATGCTTTGTCAATAAAAAAGATGATAACATGCAGAATGGTAGACAAGCAAACAAACAAAAACTACTTATAGAATTTAGAACACATTTGCAGAAATTTAAAGTATTCAAACATACAAAAAAAAATTGCCCATAATTTCAAAAAGTTCAAAATCAAAAGTAATCGGTACAATACTTGACAAAATAGTAAAAGAAAGTTATAAATGAAATTTAAAATAAATAAAGATGGCATAAATATAAAGTACAAAATAACAAAGAACAATAGAAAGAAAAATAAAAGAAAACGTATAAAAAATTAATTTACCACTAAATCTCAGAAAATCGTTGAAGATGTGATAACTGTGTGAGTCTGTTTTTGAAAAGAATTTTCAACCTTCATTCTTTCGTAGAACTTTAATTTATAATCATAAATGACACGTTATTACTCGATGATTATCAAGATGTAACTCTTTGCGATTTAGTGTCTCTTCAAGCACTATTTCAATAGCTTTTTTTCCCATCACATCCAAACTATCATCAATTCTGGCTCATCGATGCCAATAACTATATCAATCGAGCAACAATATGTCGCAAGTCACTACATTAAAACATATTTTTCATTTTTTCCGTGATTTATTCAAATTAGAATAATGAAATTCAGAGCCCACCTCACATGTTTGATAGATTGTTTATAACTTTATATCACAACTCTCTAAGCATGGACCAAATTTTAAAAAATTAACATGTTACTAGTAGGGACTAACCAGGGATTGCATTTACTATAATTCACTGAATGACGGTCAAGAAGGGGGAAAGAAAAATCCAATTCAACAATCTATATATATTATGATGAAAACTCAGGTGCAGTCGATTTCACGTAAAATAGATAATTGAGAGTCGTTAGATAATTTGACTGATTTGACTAAATTTTTATCTAACGACTTTTAACTATTAATTTCATATAAAGTCATCTGTACCTAAATTTTTACCATTTATTATAGTCAATGTATAGAAAATTAGTTAAATCAAATGCGTTTACTTTCTTTTCTTTGCAATAAAAATAGTAAAAAGAAATTATTTAATATATATTGGGTAAACAATTATTAATCGCCTAAATTTTCTTCTACACAGATGGGTGGTTGATTAGCAACGATGAAAATTCAAAAATTAAAATAATTCGAAAATAATATTCTTAAAAATAATAAATAAATAACTAAAAATTTATGTGCAGTTAATTTTATATAAAATTAATAATTAAAAAATATTAAATAATTTAATTAATTTTACTAAATTTTTATATAACGACTATTAATTAACTGTCCTTGAATTTTTATCAAATGGATAAAAATGGATACATTTGTAGAATTTACTAGGGTGATTATGTGCTCTTAATTGGCATAAAAAAAGCATATTGCCTTTTGTCACATTTGCAACCACTTTTGTCCCCATTTATAACCAAGATGAACGAGTGGACATCAATTATTTATTTATTTATTTATTTATTTATTAGTTTTTATAAATCCATCAACTATGAGTGTCCTATTACACACGGGAATACACTATATAAAAGGTGAAAGAGGTGGACAAGTAAAACATATTTAACTAGAGTAATTTATAATTTTTTTAAATATTTAGGATGTGAAATGAAAAGTTTTCGGATTGAATTTTGTTTGAGTTTTATTATTATTAGAAAAGTAAAATTTTAAATTTTTTTATTGAATAACCAAAGCTCTCTCCTCCAATTCAAATTCTCTAAATTTGAGAGACTTGATCATATTTTAATTTCATTTATATTTTTAACTTTAATAATTAAATTATTCTAATAAAATAACAAAACTAAAGAATCAAATTCTTCGTCCTTCATCTTGTTACAAAATTTTCCATTTTCTTAGCTTCAAAATATGTATATTAGGGGTGTTTAAATTTAAACCGATTCAAATTAAACCGTTTATCTAATCTAATCTAAACCGAAAATCGATTAAAACCGTACTAATTCGGATTTGATTAGATTCTATTTTTTATAAACAGCTGGATCGGATCGGATTTCGGATCTACTTTTTATAACCGATCTAATTCAATTTAAACCGCACAATGTGCTATAATATTATTATTTTATTATTATATTTACAATTATACTTATAATATGTTTAATTTTTTCATAGATTTTTATATTATTAATGTATTATTATTATTTAATAAATATTTCATGTTCAAAATGTTATTTATTTATTTATTTTAACTAATTTATAATTTTATTTCTATCGTTATGTTATTGTTGGCTTTTTAAGATATTATTGAGACTTGTTATATAATTATTGATTATTTAAAATTTGATGTTGAGACTTGTTATATGTATTTAATTATTTTAATTTATAAACCGCAAATCCAATCCAATAATCTAAACCGCTTGAAATTAAAATGGATCGGATCGGATTTTTTTTTAAAATCATTCAATTCAAATTGTACCCGCAAATAAAATTAGTGTTCGAATCGGATAAATTTTTAACTCAAAACTGATCTAAACTGCACCACAAACACCCCCTAATGTATATGTATTGCATGATAGAATGATTGGCATGAAAACTATTTAAACTTTTGTGAAATAAAAAGGATAATATAAAGCGAGGGGGAAAAAGGTAATCAATTCACAGAGATGAAAGTAGTATTGCACTTATGTTTGTTAATCATGGTACTTTGAATTCTAATCACTAATAATAGATTTTTCAACCAGACAGCTATCATCAACTGCCAATGAAAGTAGATTTTCTTTTCGGGGAAATAAAAAAAAATTGTTTTTGCCCTTTTCCCATCCTTTTCGACAGGGGTCATAATATATATATTTTTTTTAAAGTTAAAAGTAAGGTTTAAATTCAAAATTTTTAGATAAATAATAAATATAAAAAATTATATCATTTACATTATAGTATATTACTGATGAATGTTCAACCTTATTTATATGTATTAAAAAAAATCAATTATACAAAGTGTTACCGTGGGTAACCGAAAATTAATAAGATAAATGGCTTTGGTTGGCCCAATCGTCCGCGGATGGTGGCTTCTGAGCTAGTTTGCACGTTGGAGCCTCCTTCCGACTTGTGCTCGTGAATGAATGGGGGGTGGTACCTGCAAAGACACTCCGATGCCTAAGTTAGCAAGGGTGTGAGCAGGTCTAGAGAGTATTGGGCTTAGAGATACCTGAGGGGTGTCAGTGTATTTATAGTGGTGAGCCAATAACCACCGTTGGAGTAGTGCCATATTTTTAGGGTGTTAACCGTCTCATTATCTTAGGGAGGTTAAGATATGGCTCGATAAAGTAGTTAGAGAGATTTTAGGGGCAGTTACTCATTTGAATGAGTGCTTATCTGCCAACTATTCTCCGTCCCGACTTCTTGGGAGTAAGTCGGGTTTGACACCGACTTCTTAGTGTGAAGGTTGGTGCTTAGTAAGGCTCAATCCTCTGGACTAGGCTTTTTATTTGGACCTGAGCCTTTATTATTGGGCCAGGGTAGGAACAGTGCCCCTACTTGAGCCCAAGATCTTTATAAGATTTGGGTTCGAGTATTTTACTCAGGGTCGTAGTCGACTTGTTGGAGGACCGACGTGATTTTCTGAAACCGACGTGACTTTCCGTGTCTCTTCGGTTCTGGCAGTTACGTCTAATCAAGCGTCGTGTCCGTTAGGGATGTGCGTAGACTTTGGTAACGGTGCATTCTCATTAATGACTGCCTGCTTTTACCATTATGCCCCTTAGCATGTTTATAAATACTTTCCCTCTCTTTCATTTTTTCGTTTCTGCAATTTTTCGAATTTCTTCTTGCTTTGTTCGTGCTTCATTCTTGCATTCGGAGACCTCTGCTTCTTCCAACCTTCGCTTTTGGATAAAGGTTAGTGTTTTACTTTTATGACATGCTTTGTGATTGCATGCTTTTATTTTCTTTGGAGAGGGAGAAGTGACGTTGTAGGCCTTTGTATCCCCTTAGGGACTCTCGTTTTTTATTCTTTTTCCTTTTTCCTTTGTAGGTTTTCATCGTATTTTTAGAAAAATGTCTTCTGTAGAGGCTCTTTCTCAATGGGTTGATGTCACAGTCCTAAGAGAGGAACCTTTGGTCGATGCGGAGTTTATTACTCATCTTCGTACTCATCACAGGATTTGTGTTTCTGAGGATGACGAGCCGAAGTATGAGTTGGTAGTCCCAGGTCCAGAAGACCGGGTTTGCTTTGGGAGGGCCAATGAGGCGTCTTCTCATTTTTTCTTTATGTATGAATGTATGATCACCCGTCTGGGTGTCTTTCTTCCTTTTTCGGATTTTGAGATGTCTGTTTTGCACCACTGTCGAGTTGCCCCTACCCAACTTCACCCCAATTCTTGGGGTTTTCTGAAAATTTATCAATTTATTAGTCAAGCTTTGGACTTCCCGACTTCTTTGAGGATTTTCTTTTTTCTTTTCCACATGACTAAGCCCTTTAGTGGGCTAAACAACAAACAGCAATGGGTGTCCTTCCGAGCCATACAAGGTCGGAGAATTTTCACCCTTTTTGACGAATCCTTCCATGACTTCAAAAATTATTTTTTCAAAGTGCAAGCTGTAGAGGGTCACCACCCTTTTTTTCTGGATGATAACTTTTCTCCTCGCTTTCCCTTATACTGGCTGGAGGCCTCCCCTTGTGAGAAATATGGTCTAGATGACCTGGATGAAGTAGAGGCTGCCATTGTGGGGTTCCTCCGAGAAGTGTGGGGGAGGGCCCCATATTTGGATACTAAAAAGTTTCTCCAAGGGTCTCCGACCTTTATCCAAGCGCAGCTATGTAACTTTTTCTTGTTTTAAATTTCTGACTTATCAACTGATCATTCCGACTTGTTTGATTCCTTAGCTATTATTTTTCTTTTTCAGAAATGGCTAAGACAAATGCTCAAGAATCTTTCCAGAGAGTCCAGGAGGCCAAAGCCAAGTCTCGCGCTCGGGCTGGTGGTGCTAGGGTTATCTCTCCTCCTCCTCCTCCTCGAAACATTGGGACTCTTTCCAAGCCCATTGTAATTTCTTCTTCAGCTCCCCCTCAGCCGCTCCCCGTCGTCCGACCTTCCCCTGATCCAAAGAAGCGCAAGACTTTAGAGTCTGGTGCTTCTGGTGAGGTTAAGGCGGATGCTATTGAGTTTGTTCGAAAGAATATCTATCCCCATGTTCGTATAGGCATGGATGATATGTCTGTTCGGAGCCACCTTACCACTATGGTCGAGGAGAGTCTCAAAGCGGCGGGGGTTTGTGGCAAACTCTTAGATATCTTTGAGAAGGCTCCCCTCAGCTCTTTAAGGACGACCTCGAAGGTCGAGGAGCTGGAGGGAAGGCTTCGCTCATATCAAGAGCATGAGGGAGAGTTGAAGAAGGAGATCGCCAAGCTGAGGGAGGAGAGAGATACCTTCCGGGAGAAAGGGAAGGTTTTGCAAGCCCAGTGCAACATGGAGATGGAGTTGAGAAAAACAGCGCAGGCCAGCTATCAAAGTTTATTCAAAGATCTTGTGTCTGTGAAGAATGATCTGCTGAATTCTCGGAAGGCATATGATGAGTTGGAGGACTCAATTGCTGATGGCGCCGAGGAGTCTTGGAGGATTTTCTTGGAGCAAGTCAGGGTGATTGATCCCGACTTGGATCTTTCTCCTTTACATCCTGACAAAGTTGTTATTGATGGTGCCATCGTGGATCCTCCTGCCCCCGTAATCGTTTCTGAGTCAGAATTGAAGACTCGGGGGCAGAGGATTATTGAGTCCCCTCCTCGTTCTAAAGACGCTCCGAGTTCTTCAGTAGTTCCTCCTATCTCTTCATCTCCCATGGATGCCTCTGGTGGCGCTCCTCCTGACTCCGGTGGTGGTGATCCTTCTAAAAAATGATTTATGGCTATTTGGGGTCCGGCCTATGGGCCCCCGTTTTTAAACTCTTTATTTATTTCTGGTTGGTGACGTTGAACAATTTTCTTTGGCCTTTTGAGGCCGTAAACAAAATATTTTATGAGTACCCTTTTTTAATAAGGGTTTTAACTTAACAAAATAAATACCCTTTTTTGGATAAGGGTTTAAGTTACCTTATGCGTGTATGCTTTTTTGATTTTCTGAATTCCCCTTGACCTTTTTTTGAAAACCTTTCTTTTTGGCTTGTTTGTTTTTCTGAACTTTTTGTTTAAGGACTTTTGGGGCATCCTTTAAACTTCTTCCTAGGTTTTCCAATCTCTTTTCGTTATCCCTTATACTCAACTTTGTTTTAGCGAGTTCTTATGACTTAGGTTATTTTTGCGATGCATTTTTCTTCTACTCGGTCCTTCACTCCGATTTACGGGTCGAAGTATTTCCGAGCTTTTCTACTCGGGCTCTTGTTTCGACTTATGAGTCGGATTTGTTCCCGAGTTTTTACGATCGACTCATATAACCTCTTTACACCGACTTGTACCTCGTCGTTTTATCCTGACGACCATCTAGGTCGGTTCATGGGATTTTCACGTTTTGTCGAGTTTAAGTCGGCGCGTTTCGTAGAAAGACTTTAGAAAATAAAAAGGATTTTATAAGAGATATCGTAGATGAAAAAGATCTTTATTAATTGGGGAGGTACCTTTTTGCTACTAAAGGTTTTAATAGCCTATTTTCCTTAGCCTCTACTATGATGCCTCGTTAAAAACCCTTCTCCAGAAAAAACCCTTTTGGGAAAAAATCATGAAGTTGGGAAAAGAGTACATCAGGGAGTAAAGTTCGCTTTTAACTGTAGTACCTTCTTATGTTACAAGCATGCCACGACCTCGGGAGCTCAGTGCCGTTCAGGTCGGTTATTTTATAATAACCTTTTCCTAAAACTTCATTGACTTTGTATGGTCCCTTCCAATTTGCGGCGAGCTTCCCTTCTCCTGATTTGTTGGCTCCGATGTCGTTTCTGATTAAGACCAAGTCGTCTGGAGCAAACGTTCTTCGAATGACTTTCTTGTTGTACCTTGTGATCATCCTTTGCTTCAACGCTGCTTCTCTTATTTGGGCGTCTTCTCGGACTTCGGAGAGCAAGTCGAGCTCCTCTTTGTGCCCCTGTATGTTTCCGATCTCATTATGGAGAATTACCCTTGGGCTTTGCTCATTGATTTCTATTGGTATCATTGCTTCTACGCCATAGACTAGTCGGAATGGCGTTTCTCCGATGGCGGATTGAGGCGTTGTCCTGTAAGCCCATAATACTTGGGGGAGCTCTTCGGCCCAAGATCCTTTTGCTTCTTGCAATCTTTTCCTTAGTCCTGCCAGTATGACTTTGTTGGCTGCCTCGGCTTGCCCATTGGCTTGTGGGTGCTCCACTGAGGTGAACTGATGTTTGATTTTCATACTGGCTACTAAGCTTCTGAAGGTAGCATCGGTGAATTGGGTTCCATTATCCGTAGTGATGGAATAAGGTATCCCATATCTTGTGATGATATTTTTGTAGAGGAACCTCCGACTTCTTTGAGCAGTGATGGTGGCCAATGGTTCTTCTTCTATCCACTTCGTGAAATAGTCTATTCCCACGATAAGGTATTTGACTTGTCCTGGCGCTCCGGGAAAAGGACCTAACAAATCCATTCCCCATTTTGCAAAAGGCCATGGAAAAGTGATACTGATGAGCTCTTTTGGTGGAGCCACGTGGAAATTTGCATGCATCTGACATGGTTGACATTTTTTCACAAATTCTGTGGCATCTTTCTGCAAGGTCGGTCAATAGAATCCAGCTCGGATTACTTTCCTGGCTAGTGACCTTGCTCCAAGATGGTTTCCGCAGATTCCACTATGTACTTCCTCCAACACCTCGTCAGTTCTTGAGGTCGGTACGCACTTTAACAGTGGTGTTGATATCCCCCTTCTGTAGAGGATATTTCTCACCAAAGTGTAGTGTTGTGCTTCCCTTCGGATATTTTTAGCTTCTCTCTCCTCTTTAGGGAGGATGTCGAATTTCATGTATTCAACTAAGGGGTTCATCCATCCGAGGTCTAAACCGACTACCTCAAGTACTTCTTGCTTGTCTTTTATTACTAAGGGTTCCTGAAGGGTTTCTTGGATCAGGCTTCTGTTGTTCCCTCCTGGTTTGGTACTTGCTAACTTAGATAGGGCGTCTGCTCTGCTGTTTAGATCCCGAGTTATGTGTTTGACCTCGGTTTCTGCGAAGCGCCCAAGGTATTCCAAAGTTTTTTCCAAGTACTTCCTCATATTTGGGTCCTTTGCCTGATACTCTCCACTTATTTGGGAGGTTACCACTTGTGAGTCGCTGTATATCATCACCTTTGTAGCACCGACTTCTTCTGCTAGTTTTAATCCAGCAATCAAGGCTTCATATTCTGCCTGATTATTTGAAGCCGGGAATTCAAATTTTAAGAAAACTTCTATCTGGGTTCCTCTTTCATCTACCAATATTATGCCTGCGCTGCTTCCCGTTTTGTTGGAGGATCCATCTACATAGAGTTCCCATGTAGTTGGTTTTTCCTCTTGATCCCCTGCGTATTCTGCAACGAAGTCTGCGAGGCATTGAGCTTTGATCGCTGTCCGAGTTTCATATTTTAAGTCGAACTCGGAAAGCTCTATTGCCCATTGGACCATTCTCCCTGCAACATCCGTCTTTTGGAGGATTTGCTTCATGGGTTGGTTCGTACGGACTCTTATTGTATGGGCCTGAAAGTAGGGTCGTAGCCTTCGTGAGGCTATTACTAAGGAGTAGGCAAACTTTTCTAGTTTGTGGTACCTTAGTTCAGGGCCTTGTAGAACTCTACTGATGAAGTAGACTGGATGTTGTCCGACCTCGTCTTCTTTTATCAGGGCTGATGAGACAGCCCTGTTTGCTACGGATAAGTACAGGACGAGGTCTTTCCCAGGTACTGGTCGGGTTAGAATAGGAGGCTGGCTTAAAAACTTTTTGAACTCCTGGAATGCCTCCTCGCATTCAGGAGTCCATTCGAACTGGCATCCCTTTCTTAATAAGGAGAATAGTGGAAGGGATTTCAGTGCCGATCCTGCCAAGAATCTGAAGAGGGCTGCAAGTCGGCCGTTTAGCTGCTGGACTTCTCTCAAACAAGTCGGACTTTTCATTTCTAGGATGGCTCTACACTTGTCGGGATTAGCTTCGATCCCTCTTTGTGTTAGCATAAACCCTAGAAATTTCCCTGCTTCCACTGCGAAGGCGCACTTTGCGGGATTTAGTCTCATCCCGTGCAGCCTTATGGTGTCAAAGACTTGAGAGAGGTCTGACAAGAGGTCGACTTCCTTCTTGGTCTTTACCAGCATATCGTCGACGTATACTTCCATTAGACTCCCCAGATGAGGGGAAAACACTTTATTCATCAACCTTTGATATGTGGCCCCGCATTCTTTAATCCGAATGGCATGACCACGTAGCAGAAATTAGCTCTGGGAGTGATGACTGATGTTTTCTCCTGGTCGGGCTCATACATCGGGATTTGATTATATCCTGAGTAGGCGTCCATGAACGATAAGTATTGGTACCCCGCGCTGGAATCCACTAGGGTATCAATACTTGGTAGGGGATAAGGGTCCTTAGGACATGCCTTATTTAAGTTGGTGTAGTCGACACACATTCTCCATTTGCCATTCTGTTTTTTGACTAGCACTGTATTGGCTAGCCATGTTGGGTACTTGACTTCTCTGATGAAGCCAGCTTCCAGGAGTGCCTGTACTTGTTCTTCTACTATTAGGGTTCGTTCTGGGCCGAGTTTCCGTCTTCTTTGCTGTACAGGTCGGGATCCCGGATAAATCGAGAGTTTGTGGGACATGAGCTCGGGATCTATTCCAGGCATGTCCGAGGCCTTCCAGGCAAAGAGGTCGGAGTTATCTCTTAGGAGCTTAGCCAATCCTTGTTTTAGGGTTTCCCCTAGATTGGCTCCTATATGAGTATTTTTCCCTTCCTCCTTACCGACCTGTATCTCCTCGGTTTTTCCTCCCGGTTGTGGTCGCAGCTCTTCTTTGGCCCTTGCGCCCCCGAGTTCTATCGTGTGAACTTCTCTGCCTTTCCCTCTTAGATTTAGGCTTTCATTGTAGCACTTCCTTGCCAACTTTTGATCTCCCCTTACCGTTGCTATTCCCGCTGAGGTCGGGAATTTCATGCAGAGGTGAGGAGTAGATACCACTGCTCCGAGTCGATTGAGGGTAGCTCTGCCGATTAAAGCATTATATGCTGACCCCACATCAATGACTATGAAGTCTATACTCAGAGTCTTTGATTTTTCCCCTTTTCCAAAAGTAGTGTGAAGGGGCAAAAATCCTAGCGGTTTTATTGGCATGTCCCCTAATACGTATAGGGTGTCGGGGTAGGCTCTTAATTCTTTCTCATCTAACCCTAGCTTGTCGAAAGCAGGCTTAAAAAGGATGTCCGCCGAGCTTCCTTGGTCTACTAGGGTTCTATGGAGGTGGGCATTTGCTAGGATCATGGTTATCACTACTGGATCATCATGTCCAGGGATTATTCCTTGCCCATCTTCTTTTGTGAATGAAATGGTAGGGAGGTCGGATGACTCTTCTCTGACCTGATAAACTCTTTTGAGATGTCTTTTGCGAGAGGATTTGGTGAGTCCCCCTCCCGCGAACCCTCCTGAGATCATATGGATGTGTCTCTCTGGTGTCTGCAGTGGTGGGTCTCTTCTATCCATGTCGTCTCGCTTTCTCTTTCCGTGACCGTCCGACCTTTCTATGAGATATCTATCAAGCCGACCTTCTCTAGCCAGCTTTTCTATCACATTTTTAAGGTTGTAACAGTCGTTTGTGGAGTGACCATATATTTTATGGTACTCGCAGTAATCGTTGCGGCTTCCCCCTTTTTTATTTTTAATGGGTCTAGGGGGTGGCAATCTCTTAGTGTTACAAATCTCTCTATATACGTCCACTATAGAAACTTTCAGAGGAGTATAGGAGTGATATTTTCTTGGCCTTTCGAGACCGAGTTCTTCCTTTTTCTTGGTTTCCCTTTCTCTCTCTTTTGTTGAGGGAGAGGGTCCGGGTCGCCAACTCAGGTCTCTTAATTTGGCGTTTTCCTCCATGTTGATGTACTTTTCAACTCTTTCCTGTACATCACTTAAAGAGGTGGGGTGTCTTTTGGATATGGACTGCGAGAAGGGACCTTCTCTAAGCCCATTGACTAACCTCATTATTACTGCCTCGGTGGGTAAGTCTTGAATCTCCAAACATGCTTTATTGAATCTTTCCATATAGGCTCGTAAAGATTCTCCGACCTCCTGTTTTATTCTCAGGAGGCTCGGTGCATGTTTCACTTTGTCTTTCTGGATTGAGAACCTCATCAAAAACTTCCTTGAGAGGTCTTCAAAACTAGTAACTGACCTCGGGGGGAGGCTATCGAACCACTTCATCGCTGCTTTCGATAGAGTGGTCGGAAAGGCTTTGCATCGCGTAGCGTCGGAAGCATCAGCTAGATACATCCGACTTTTGAAGTTGCTCAGGTGATGCTTTGGATCCGAGGTTCCGTCATAGAGGTCCATGTCAGGGCTTTTGAAGTTTCTCGGAACTTTAGCCCTCATTATGTCCTCGCTGAAGGGATCCTCCCCACCTAAGGGTGGTTCTTCTTGTTCGTCGCGGGAGTTGCGACTTTTAAGGGAGGATTCCAACTGTAAGAGCTTTCTTTCTAACTTTTTTCGTCGTTCCATCTCCTCTTTTAGGCTCTTTTCAGTTTCCTTTTGCCGCTCTCGTTCCTGCTCTAATTGCTCCAGGCGGTTGTGGACTAATCCCATGAGTTCAGTTACATGGGGTGGTCCTTCTTTTTCTGACTCGCGCCCTTCTGAGGAGTTTACCTTCGGGTTCTTTATTCCGGAAGTGCCTTCCCTGTGTTGATTATCGATTTCTTGGTGGAGGGTGAGGTCCACATCGTTGTTGCCTGTGTCCAGATTCTCTTGTTCAGAATCTGTCTCCACATGGCCTTCTTCGTGGGATCTATCCGCCATCGTTGGATGATCTCTCGGGTCCCCGGCAACGGCGCCAATGTTACGGTGGGTAACCAGAGATTAATAAGATGGATGGCTTTGGTTGGCCCAATCGTCCGCGGATGGTGGCTTCTGAGCTAGTTTGCACGTTGGAGCCTCCTTCCGACTTGTGCTCGTGAATGAATGGGGGGTGGTACCTGCAAAGACACTCCGATGCCTAAGTTAGCAAGGGTGTGAGCAGGTCTAGAGAGTATTGGGCTTAGAGATACCTGAGGGGTGTCAGTGTATTTATAGTGGTGAGCCAATAACCACCGTTGGAGTAGTGCCATATTTTTAGGGTGTTAACCGTCCCATTATCTTAGGGAGGTTAAGATATGGCTCGATAAAGTAGTTAGAGAGATTTTAGGGGTAGTTACTCATTTGAATGAGTGCTTATCTGCCAACTATTCTCCGTCCCGACTTCTTGGGAATAAGTCGGGTTTGACACCGACTTCTTAGTGTGAAGGTTGGTGCTTAGTAAGGCTCAATCCTCTGGATTAGGCCTTTTATTTGGACCTGGGCATTTATTATTGGGTCAGGGTAGGAACACAAAGTATATGCATGAAATGGGATTATATAATCCTACTTATAAAGTCACAAACACGGGCAGTGGGGCAAAAAAGTAAGTTGGGACAAAATAAAAATAAAAATAAAAATAATTTTTAAAAAAATAATAAATTATATTTTATTAATAAATAAAATATAAAAATATCTAAAAGTAAGACGGCATAATAAAAAATAAAATTTTTTTAAAATAATATATTGAAAATAATCATCCAATAGTTATGGTCGAAAAACGAAAAACATTGTAGAGTAGAATAGATGCAAGTATATTTTTAATATAAATTATATTATATATGCACTGAAAATCAATATTTATATAAATACATATTAAAAATATATTAAATAATATATATAAATATACAAAAATATATAATAATTAATTTATATTGGTGGTAATTAATTTTTAATATGTATATAATATTTTTTTCTATTTTATAATGTGTATGAGATTATATAATATATTTTTCAATATTTAGTTATTTCTTGTATTTATCCTTCGCTTCATCATATTATTTTGCAAACATTTAAGTTTAATATATAATTGTTATTGACAATACAAGTAAAGCAGTTAATGCAAGTTATAAAATTAATTTGCATGACATGTCGCATAAGCTAATTAAGCATAATAATACGCGAATTTTTCTTTTGGATTTAGTTAAATTATATTTTAAGATTATATATGAAGATTATAAATTTAAAATTTTTTATTAAAAATATAAAAAATTAAAAGTTTAAAGTATTTGTTTTACATTTATTAAAACAAAATTCACTTATATAATGTAATGTGAGAGAGAAAGAGAAAGAAAGACCATACTTGCATTGCAACATCTACTTGTTCTGATTCATGTATATAAATATTCAATTGCTTTCCGTGATATATCTACTATTATATAAAGGAATATTGGATGTTTTTGGTATACATTTTTTTTTGAGATCCCTTTAGTTATATATAATTTTCAAAAAATATATTTTTATTATCTCAAAAATTCAAATTCAAAAACTCATAATCATAATATTAGATATTTATCATCTTAATTATCGTCACGTTTATTATTATTATTATTATTTAATTTATATAAAAGACAGTTGGTGTATAATAATTTTTTTTAAAATACCCATGATCTTATATATGATTTATTAATAGTAGTAGTAGTATAATAGTATTATCTATGTCTAATTTATAAAAAAAAAGTTGGTTATTAAATAGGTTAATATTCATTAATATATTATATATAAGCTTAGTTAGAACCATCCATATATATGGGTTTTCTTTTATTTTATCTTAAGGAGGATAAGGGGGCACCTTAGGTTATTTGATCACATGTGGTGTTATAGGCATAAAGACAAGGATGGTAGGTCTCTCTCACATGTGCTACCCTCACAAAAATGATTTCAATATCAAGAAAGAGAACCCCCTTTGTCTATTGCAACCAAACTTATTTAGTGAATATTTATCTACATCTTACAATGTTCCAAGTTACATGAACCTAGAAGTGGAGTTGGGCCGGATTATTTAACGGAGACTTATGGCACAACTCGTTTTAGACTAAGTTCGACTTAACTCGTTTTATTAAATAAGTTTGATTTGAGTTTTTTGGAAAAATTATGAGTTAAAAAAGTCAGATCATACCTTTCAAAAAAAACTTACAAAGTTTAGTTTAATCGATTCGTTAAAATATTTTTTTTTTAAAATAAATGATTCTTAGTTTGAATTTTTAATTATTCACTCATATAAAACAAAACAAAAAAATTAATAGACAATACCAATTAAAATTGTAATTTATTTTAAAAAAATATTTATGATTATGAGTTATAAGTATGATTATGATATATGATTAACGATTGATATATAAATAAATTATATTTTACAAATAATAAATTATAAATTCTAAAATATATTTAATATTAATTTAGATTTTTAAGTTTATTATTTTAAATTATAATTCATAAAATAGGTTTTTAAAATAAATTCGGAGACTTGTTGAACTTTTAAACCGCTGAATTTGAACTTAAAAAAAGTCTACAAAATTAATAAACCTAAATTTAGACTATTTATTCACAGCATAAACCAAAGTCATCTAAGCCAAAACTCAACTCGGCTCAAATCATTTTCACCGCAATATACACCATATGACAATGAATCATAAATCCATTTTCATGTGTTGGCTCATGTATGTTGTTCTTGTCGTGGGCCATATATACATGTTCATCAATTTGCCTTTGATAGTGATTTTCTGAAAATGGACTTCGCCAAATTAAATGTCTTTTACTAGTCTTAGACCACTTTCCGAAAGTATGAATATTATAATTATAATCCATTTTTCGCAACTTTCATGTTTTAGTTCCTTTTATTTATTTATTTATATGTATATTTTTAAATGCACATACACCAACTAATATTATTGCTGAAAAATGTTATAGTAAACAATCATAAACTATGAACACTAACCTTAAAGAAAATCGTCCACTTTGAAGAACATTAATGTTTCAAAAGGGTCCTTTTTTGACTATCAATACTATGAAATCATTTCTCAGCAGAAAGTTCACAAGAACAAAAGTTAGATATTACTAATTTTTTTAAAACAAGATCTTAAGGCCGTATTTGTAAATCAACATGCAAAAATTAACGTTGAAATAGTTCATCTCATGCTTTAGTAGGAGAATTAAAACATTTTTATTTTGGAATAAAATACAATATTTTTTTTTATTCAGAAGAATGAGTTGAATATATAACTCTCAATTTTAAATATTACAACATCATAATACTCATCACACTAATAATTTTTATCATTGTTATCTTTAATCAAATTTTAAATCCAAATATATTTATGTAAGATAAAAATTCTCACCACTAGACTAAGACTTTATATGCAAATCAAACAAATGCTTATTAAATCAATTTTTATTTTTTAACAGTCGTTAAAATATAAAAAATTAGATAAAATCTTTTAATTTTTATTTATGATACTAAGAGACATTTATTTTTATGTAAAGTTAATAGTTGAAAATCGATCGACAATAATTTAATTAAACTTATTAAATCATTTAATAATTCTCAAATATCAACTTTAAATAAAAACAATCGACATCCTATTTCCACCTTTATTTATAGAAAAAATAATAAATAGGTCCTGATTTTTTATTTCAAAAATACATAAATTCTCAACTAATTAAAATTATAAAAATATTTCTCATTTTCTAAAAAGTGAAACATGTAAATTCCTTCAAAAAATTTATTTGTTCTTATATATTTTAGATAAAGTAATTTAAATGTCTCAAATTTTAAAAAATAAAAGACATTTTTAAATTTTTAATTAATTACAAAAAATTAAGAAGTCACATATCTATTTATCTTTTTCTCTTATTTATATAAGTTTCCAACTCAATTTTAACCTGACATTAATTAATTAATAATAAAGGAATATTGATTTTCTCCGGCCCTATGATTTCGGACACGCGTTAACTCCACCAACCGGGGAAGAGGGGCATTAGCGTCTTTTCACCTCAACTGTCTCCGACAGCCTGCGCGCGAATGTCACCTTTCCATCGCCATATATTAATTCTCCGAGAATGCAACGAAAACCACAGCCTCCGAATTTTGATTAATTTGAGTAAAAATAAAAGTAACAATGATTTCATTAATTAATAAAATCGCAAACAAAATGATATCCATAATGATGATAAATAATGAATAATTATTTAATTAATTAACTTTAATTTAATCTAATATTTCTCTGCATCAGCATCATGTTCGGGTCATTGTCTGCTCTATGATCTTGCTTTACTCACTCACTCACTCCCAAATTCATACTTTAATCAAACCCTAACTTAACACTCTCACTCTTCACTTTCACTCTCTGCCATTGTTTTCTTCTTCATGCTCATCTTTCACCGTTAGATCTCTCAAGATCAGTGTTTTATTGCAATGTGAGTGAGTCAACTCATTGCAATTAGCGTGTGTGTTAATCATCAAACTTTTTGGATTTCACTCTTTTTCTGCTTTTTTGGTACGATCTTATGCTTTGATTCTTTGCTTCGCCTTCTTCATTACTTAACTGTTTGGTTGTGTCTATTTTCATTTTTCAGCTTCACGTGCTTCTGTTTTTTGTTCCTTTTTGTTTGGAGTAGATGTGAGCTGGAGCTTGTTACTCGGATCAGTGTCACATTGGTAAAGTTTGTTTCTTTAACTGATTTACTCAAATGGCGTGTTTCTATTTTCAGCTTCACATATGGAACTAACCTTCTTTCTTTGTTTTTTCAGTCTAACTCAACTGTCTCATTATTTGGATTGTGAAACAGATCTCGTGGATGTGAAGTATTGGAGTTGGCACAATGAGGTTGTTGGAGTTTGGGTGTCTGGTTGCAGTTCTATGTGGTCTTCTTGTGTCTGTGAAAGCTGAGATTTACATCGTACTGTTGAAGGTGAACCTGTTATTAGTTATGGAGGTGGAATTGATGGTTTTGAAGCTACTGCTGTTGAATCTGATGAGAAGATTGATACCAATAGGTAGGTACTTGCAATTACATTTTCCTGTGAATTTTCCATTTTTTGTTTTTTCCAATGACATGTAAATATGTTTTGAGGAGGCTAATTAATATGATGAATTCTCCTTTGGTGAAATTAACCTTCCAAATCTAAATTATATGGAGAGTTTAGATAATTATTCTTTATATGTAACTCGTGAACAATTTATTTGCAGCTGATGCTCTCTCTTATCTTTAAGGAAAGTAATACAATAATCACCTTGCACTCTGTTATGAACCAAGATCAATTATGTTTTTAATGAATTTGTTTCCAACGCTATTTTCTCCTCTAGTATGTGATGAACCAACAATATTATAAACTTCTTCCAGTGAATTGGTTACTTCATATGCTCACCATCTTGAGAAAAAACATGATATGCTTCTGGGGATGCTGTTCGAACCTGGGACGTACAAGAAACTCTATAGCTATCGGCATCTGATAAATGGGTTTGCTGTTCATATTTCCCCAGAACAGGTGAAGTCTTGTCTTATCTTTTTACTAATGTAAGTCAAAAGTAAGATATTTTAAATTTGTTTCCTCACTCTAATTTCCTTGTGTTATCCCTGGATATTAGTAGGCAGAAACTCTAAGACATGCACCTGGAGTGAAATCTGTTGAGAGGGACTGGAAAGTGAAGAGACTCACAACACATACACCGCAGTTTCTTGGGCTTCCAACTGGAGTGTGGCCAACAGGAGGTGGCTTTGACCGGGCCGGAGAAGACATTGTGATTGGATTTGTGGATTCAGGGATCTATCCTCACCATCCAAGCTTTGCAACTCATAACACAGAACCATATGAGCCAGTTCCAAAGTACAGAGGAAAATGTGAAATTGATCCAGATACTAAAAAAAACTACTGTAACGGGAAGATTGTTGGAGCACAACATTTTGCTCAAGCTGCAATAGCTGCCGGGGCATTTAACCCTTCGATGGATCTTGCATCTCCTCTAGATGGAGATGGACATGGAAGGTTAGGCCCTGCTACCTTCTTTAAAATTACTAGCTTGTTTCCTTGGAATCCCTCTGACCTTACCATGCCTACAAAATGCATTGAAAGAGAACATAATGTGTCATTTCCAGCTTATGAGCAAATCATGAAATCAACTTACTGTAGTCCTTCATGAAGTTGATGGTATTGTTGTATTAACATTCATGGAGTTGTGCTTAAAGCCATATATTCTTGATAGCATTCTCTTAACAATTCCTGTGTTTTCCTTGCATCTTAATCTGGCAGTCATACAGCCTCTATAGCTGCTGGAAATAATGGAATTCCTGTGAGGATGCATGGCCACGAATTTGGTAGAGCAAGTGGAATGGCTCCTCGTGCCAGGTGAGGAATAATGCCCCTAACTGATTAAAAATCAGGAACTACACTCCTTCCTGTTTCACTAGAGACTTGGTGTATTTGTGTTCAGAATTGCTGTGTACAAGGCACTCTACAGATTATTTGGAGGATTTATTGCAGACGTAGTTGCTGCAATCGATCAGGTATATAAGTATTTTACTCCTCTAGTTAAGAAATCTGGATTATTTATTAAGAACTCTATCACATAAGCACTTTTAAAAGGCTGTAAATAAATATAAGATTAAAAGCTTTCATTATTGGATTATCTTGTACTTTTTGTGTTATTCTATCTCAGCATTCCTAATTAAAAAGTTTGGAGAGTCAACAGGCTGTATACGATGGAGTGGATATACTCAGCCTTTCAGTTGGACCGAACAGTCCTCCAGCAGCCACCAAAACCACATTTTTGAACCCTTTTGATGCTACACTTCTTGGAGCTGTGAAAGCTGGTGTATTTGTTGCACAGGCTGCTGGAAATGGTGGTCCTTTTCCTAAAACAATGGTTTCATATAGCCCATGGATAGCCTCTGTAGCAGCTGCAATTGATGATCGTAGATACAAAAACCATTTGACCCTTGGAAATGGAAAAGTCTTAGCTGGAATTGGGTTATCACGTAAGTTCTCTATGCTTCTCTGCTTATCTGATCACATTAACTTGTATTGTTGTGTACCACCACAAGAATACAAAACCAAAAGAAATAGTATATACATTATCATTGTTAAGTAGATTTTACAGGCAAAGTTGTATCAAACTAGTTACCATAATATATATCTTCTGGAGATTTATGATCAATATATACATTTTTCACAATTTGCAAAATCATGCACAAAGTGCTATGAAATGTTAGCAAGTAGGGATTTCCTGATTTAGCTATGAATTATATGTCGCTTGCAAAGTAAATTCTTTAGTTCCCCCGCAAGTGTTTAGGCCACTTCAATATTATAGCTGCTAACACCCCAAAACATAATTACATGGCTGTGAACAGTTCTCTCGTTGGTAGTTAGTTTCCCTTATACTCTCACTAGTTAATCACTACTCAATCTGTCACCTGTATTGGCTTGTACAGCTGCTACACATTTAAACGAATCGTACACATTGGTTGCTGCAAATGATGTGCTGCTAGATTCTTCAGTGATGAAGTTCAGCCCCACAGATTGCCAGAGACCAGAACTTCTAAACAAGAGACTGATAGAGGGCAAAATTCTTCTCTGTGGATACTCTTTCAACTTCATTTCTGGTTCAGCATCAATAAAGAAAGTCTCAGAAACAGCAAAGGCCCTTGGTGCAGTTGGATTTGTTCTTTGTGTTGAAAACGTTTCCCCAGAAACAAGATTTGACCCAGTTCCTGTTGGCCTTCCTGGGATTGTTATCGTAGATGTCAGAAACTCAAAGGTCCCCCTATATTTAGTTCTCCTTGTTCCACTTTTTAATCAGCAATTTTGGTTTTGTTTTGATCACCAAATATACCTCATTGATAATGTGATTTGCTATTTGCAACTTTCAGGAACTTGTTGATTATTATAATATTTCTACACCAAGAGATTGGACCGGACGAGTTAAGAGTTTCACAGGGAAAGGTAAAATTGGAGATGGTTTGATGCCTATCCTCCATAAATCTGCACCACAGGTAGCTTTATTCTCGGCTCGAGGGCCGAATATAAAGGACTTCAGCTTCCAAGAGGCAGATCTCCTCAAACCAGATATATTAGCTCCCGGTTCATTGATTTGGGCTGCTTGGAGTCCAAATGGTACCGATGAGCCAAATTATGTTGGTAAGTATGGATGAAAATTAAGAGAAAAACTAAATTTAAATGGTATTATTTCTTTAAGCACTTTTTGTGGTTTGAGCAGGTGAGGGATTTGCCATGATATCTGGAACTAGTATGTCTGCGCCGCATATAGCTGGCATTGCTGCTCTTATAAAGCAGAAGCATCCACATTGGAGCCCTGCTGCCATTAAATCAGCCTTGATGACGACAACATCGACATTAGATAGAGCAGGGAATCCTCTTCTAGCTCAACAAGCTTCTGAAACAGGAACTACAAAGCTTGTTAAAGCTACTCCATTTGATTATGGAAGTGGACATGTTGATCCAAGAGCTGCATTGGACCCTGGGCTGATCTTTGATGCAGGTTTGATTTCTTCTTCTGTAAGTTAACTAATTTCTTTTGCTTTTAGAGCAAGGAGGAAAGCTAAAACAATGTTAAATGCTTCATCAATTTGGCTGTTCATATTCATTTTGCAGGATATGAGGATTATCTAGGCTTTTTGTGCACAACACCAGGCATTGATGTTCATGAGATAAGGAACTACACTCACACACCATGTAACAAAACAATGGGCAAACCATCAAACTTAAACACCCCATCAATAACAATTTCCCATCTTGTGAGAACTCAGACAGTCACTCGAACTGTCACGAATGTTGCCGAGGAAGAAACCTACGTGATCACAGCCAGAATGGATCCGGCTGTTGCCATTGATGTCAACCCTCCTGCAATGACCATCAGAGCAGGCGCATCGCGCAAGTTCTCCGTGACGCTCACTGTTCGAAGAGTGACCGGAACCTATAGTTTTGGAGAGGTTCTAATGAAAGGTAGCAGAGGTCACAAAGTAAGGATCCCAGTTCTGGCAAATGGATACCCTCGATAGCTTGGTTCCATCATCAAGGAAAAGCAATGTTTGTAATATTCTTTATAACTTGTGGGGAATAAGGTGTGGTGCTATATTTATTCTTCTACATATAACATAATATCATGTAATATTTAATAGATGTAAAGGGTAAGAAGGGGTGAGGGGGTGGCTCCTAGTTTCTTCCACATATAAAGTTTTGCTTATATATCATTGTCTAGTGATTTGTTGCAATGCTTCTTGATGAGTCCCCCATAGTTTCTTGCTTGCTGCAGAATAATAAAGTATCAAATGAGGTATAAATGGCTATTCCTAACATGAAAACCTCTTCCAAAGTTTATAGTGAGTTAAAGTGATGGTTGTTGAAATCCATGGCAACTAAGCCAAAAACAGCACTAGGAATTTGTAGTTCACATGTAATGTATAGAAGTCTGTAATACAATGATCTGTTATGAAGTGTTCACTGTTTTACTGAAGAATTGGAGGTTAACCAGCTAAAACTGCTTAAAAATCCACTATTTATTTGATGAGAATTGAAATTGTATTGTGTAAGCCATCCACGTGAAAAGATACTATTAAAAAGCAAATCACTTTTTTTTTTTATAATCAAGACAAATCACCTTTTATACTATTAAAAATAGAATTTAATTTTAATGTATTATTAATATAAAAAAATTTTATATATACAATCAATTATTTATTTAAATAATTAATTTTCAAATTTTGTTACTTAAAAATTCGTTAAAATTCATGAATCGGACATAATTATTATGTAAGACTGATGGTGTATTAAAATTAAATTCTTAAAAATAATTTAAAAGTATGAATCCACGCTTAGGTAGGTAGCTATACAGAGTATAAAATAGTGGAGCTTTGATCTCACACCTCAGTTTCTGTCTCAAAATAACAGAACAGAACAGAACAGAACAAACCTGCTTCTTCTCCTTGTTCTCCTCCTTAGCTTCTCCAATAATTTTGAGATGGTATGTCCTCTTCCTTTCTCTCAGTTTCCATGTCTCTTAACTTATGCATACATGTGTGGGTAAGTATATGTTTCACGTTTACGTATATCAGATTTTTTATCAGAATAAGTTATGTGAATGAATTAGTGGCGGTTTTCACTTTTCCGGCAGTCACCTAATCAACAAGGTTGTTTTCCTTTTGAAATTCGATTATTGCTAATGATGATGAGTTGTATAACTTTGTATTTCAATGTATGATTAATTAGTTAAAGAAAAAGCATAGAAAGCAACTTTTAGTTAGTCAACGTTAGTCAACTTTAGAGTTTTAGAATTTATGATTTAGGGTATTGGATGAAGCGTTTATAATTTAGAATCTAGAATTTAAGAGAAAAAATGATTACTTAGTATTACTGTTAATTAAATAAATATATAATGTAGTGCACGATGGACACGTGCAACTGCAAGCTTAGTTGTTTAATTAATGATACCTACAATGAAAAAACTTGTTTAGTTTAATCTCCATTCTCCAATTAAACATTTTCACTTCATGTCTATTTTCAAAATGGTTGCGTAGCTTGTAAGCGAACCATCCTTATTACTGCACAAATCTTTATCTTATCACTATTCTCTTACTACTACTAATAATAATAACAATAATACTTATTTTTATTTGTTGTTAAATCATAAATGTTTTTTGAACATATTTTCTGCAGCATCTTTTTGTGTTTGTATATTTTCAGAATAATAAATAAGATACATAAACGTCTTGTTCAGGAAAAAAATTGTTCAAATAATATTGTTGAAGAATGTAAGTAATTCTATAAGGTCAAACTTTGATTTCATGGAATTTACTTTTGTTATCTAAATATGGTATAGCAAGTGTAACATGCCTGCAGTTTGTGAAACTGCAGAATCCATATTTGTTGAGAACTATGAATAGGTAATATTTGTAGTGGTGGGGATGCAGGTTGCAGAACAGAAGGACACAAAAGTTGTTCTGACTAAACCATTCTCATTAGGAAGTGGATCAGTTTCAGACCCAGCTTATGGAGCCCCTAATCTCCTAAAACGTGTCTTAACCCTTTTTAAAAATGTGAGGCTAGGATCAGATCTCACAAAATTCCAGGCAAGTTCTCTCATGCATTTTTACTTTAACTAAAACAACTTAAAACAATGCATATTGTGTTTCTGTAATTGTTAACAACTAACACTGTCTCAAGATGATAGTATTTCTATCTAACTATCTTTGTCTTGCATCTTACAATTTGCACTGCTTGCCATGTTTCTTACTTTCTTTTGGTGATTTTGGCAACTTACATTTGGCACTGTAAACAACACCTTAGTGTAATTGTGTCACATGTTGGCTTATGTATAATGCAGCTGCCACCTATGTTTAATATCCCAAAGTCTCAACTTCAGTGCTATGGTGAATCAGTGTATAGCACAGGTTTGGATATGCTGAGCAGATGCAACAGTGGGGAGAGTCCTCTGGAGAGGTTCACCTCTGTAGTGGCATGGAGCATATCCACCACACGCCCTTCTCCTTTTGGGATTGCACCCTATAATCCTATTCTTGGAGAGACTCACCATGTCTCAAAAGGAAATCTTCATGTCCTACTAGAGCAGGTACATTGCATTTATCTCTCCTCGAGTTTGGCGATATTGCACACTACTTTTCTGAGATTTAGATTGTATGACAGTGGAAACATGTAATTGTTTTCATGTGAAGTTGACAGTTGAAAATCGTTAGATTGTAATTTAGTCAAACATGTCAAATCATCTGACAATTTTCAACTATTAACTTTACATTAAGACAATTGCTTGTGTGAGTCTCTAGTCTCCACCTTGTATGACACTACACTCTATTAGGTCTAACAAATTAAGGAATGTTGTGTGTATTATTACTGAAAATCTTAGAGAACATCGATGTATAATCTGCTATGAGCTTATCTTTAATTAATGAGAAGTTTAGATATGGTAGGATTCTTACATTTCCATCTCTTTTAAGGTTTCACACAACCCTCCTGTATCAGCCCTCCATGCAACAGATGAGAAGGAAAACATTGAAATGATATGGTGCCAGCAACCCGTTCCAAGATTTCGTGGTAATCTTATTCCCTTTCAATTTTCTAGGAACATATCTAAAATCTGCACAAGCTCATTATCAGAAATATGTAGTGAGTAAAATTTCATAATCTGAATGTAGCAGTTAATTAATCAGAAATGTTCTCAAACTAACTATGCAGGTACATCAGTTGAAGCTCAAGTTCTTGGTAAAAGGCAGCTGAAGCTCCTAAACCATGGTGAAACATATGAAATGAATTCTCCTAATCTTTTCATTAGAATTCTTCCGGTTCCCGGTGTTGATTGGGTCGGCAATGTTAACATAAATTGCCTAGAGAATGGCCTAGTGGCTAAGTTATCTTACAGATCAAGTTTATTTGGTGGACATGGTAGATACATCAGAGGCCAAATCCTTGATTCTTCATCAACAAAAGTTTTGTATGAAGTTTATGGTCATTGGGATAGGTATATATTTTTTTTCTTAGTGTCACAAACTTGGTTTGATTTTTCTGTATTTATGCTAAATTTCACTACTATGCAGTATTGTACAAGTGAAAGATACTAATAATGGGAAGGAGAGAGAGATATATAATGCAAAAGAAGTCATTTCAGAGCTCCAAGCTCCTATTGTCAAAGATGCTAAGGTAATTAACTTCTATTCTAAAGATATATTATCATATTATTATTTTAATGATGAATGTACTCACAAGTCAGAAAATGATGTTTCTTTCTCTTTGAACATTTTCAAACTCACGTGCTGACATATCAAGACAATTAAAATGAAAATAGGCAACTTCTATTTTAAATATTCAGCATACATTTGAAGTTGGACTGGTAGCTGCATGTATAGGCTGTCACAGAAACACCAAACAACTCAGTGTTAGAGATTTAGGTGTACATATAATGGTGTCTTGAATGTGACATGAGATGTTGTGTTGTGTTGATCTATCAGAATGTGTGGCCAACAGAATCAGGAGATGTTTGGGGGGAACTGAGCCAAGCAATTCTAAACAAAGAGTGGGAGAAAGCAAGAGAAGCAAAACAAGCTGTGGAAGAAAGACAGAGGAACATGTCCAGAGAAAGAGAGACACAAGGATTGTACACTTGGACTCCTAAGAACTTTGTGGTGTCTTACAGTAAAGAAGCTGGTTGGGAATGTTCACCAATTCATAAATTGGTCCCTCCTGCTCCCATCATAGCACAATAATTATTCTCCTTCATTATATGTATTATCATATGATAGCTCAAAATTTGAAGATGTCTTTAGTTTTTGCTCAAACACCGAAAATGAATTATTAAAATATACAAATATGAAAGTGGGGCATCTTTGTTAATTAGCAGTATATGTTAGCTGCAAAATTACAAACTACAAATGGAATATAACTTTGATATTGTCAAATTTCATCAACAACTAACCGAGTTGTTTTGTTGCAAAATGGAACAATTCTGCCTGATATGTATATATTATGCATGTTCATCAAATAAAAATATTGAATAATAATTTAAAACACCACACTTTCTCATTGAGTTCATCATGTTCAACAAGACATTATTGAACTCATCAAGCAGCTAGCAGGATATTTATTACAAGCTAAGGTACAAACTTCCTTTAAGTACAAGACTCAAGATAAACAATAACAGCAGCAGCATCATACTACTCCTTCAATTCCATATTGATAGTAGTTTTGAAATGTTTTATTACATTCATAAATCAATACAGTTGTAAGACACTAAGACATTAACCAATATATTGGTAGCAAATACATTGATTTATGGATGTATTACAAAAGGTCAAAATGATTACAAGGAATATATAGGAAGAGTAAACAAGGAAATTTATAGTATTATATATCATGACATGTACTTTATGCACCTCTTCCTATCTGGTTGTCTTGATCCATTAATCTCTTGCAAAAACAAATCATTCTCTTGCAAATCAGATTCACTTCTCCATGTAAAAGATGATATCAGAGAACCATTCTCTTGCAAATCCGATTCACTTCTCTTTGTAAATGATTTCTCCTTTATAGTGTCCAAGATAGGCTTCCATGGCTGCTGCATTACCTTATAAACACTCCCTTTTTCTTCACCCATCACCCCAACAACACTATTTGAAGGAGAAGAAGTAATAATAGGATTCCAAACCTGTGTTTGGCAAGACAAAAAACCTTCTTTCATGGACTTATTTTTATTATTATTATTATTATTACTACTATAATCCAAACATGGCCTTGTTCTGGCAATTGCATTGAGCCTCTTAGCAAGTGAAGCCAAGTCAACAGGGGAAACATCAGCATGGAGAATTGAATATGGAAGCATGAAATAAATTTGACCAGGTTGAAGTTGTGCATCTTCCTTCAATGACATTGAAGATGAACAAGATGATAGAAGCTGAATTGCTGTGCAAACAAAGTACTGCTTTGTGCTGCTGCCTACACCAAAAATAACTTGTCCTGCTGAGATTGGTTCATCAAATTCTTCAACATGTCCATTCAGATGAACCACACGGATGCTCTTGAAATTTGAGGATGATCTTGCTCCACAAGAAAAACAAGCCCCCATTTTTTTCTCCTTCTCTCTGATAACTGATATGATGAATTGATGATTCTTTAATTTCACAAAAACGTTCTATGGAGTGTTGAGTTTTATAGTGATGCCTATTCGGCTTACATATGATAGAAAACTATGGAGGCCGTTGACTTTTTAAACTGAAAATGTATACTTATCAACATGTTACGTGTATAAAAAATATTAACTATTGAATAAAAAACGGTGAAAATTTACATGCAGTTAGTTAAGAATTGTTAGATTATAATTTATTTAAATCTATTAACTTCACATAAAAGATAAATGTACGTGAGTCTCTATCATAAAATATATATTAATATGTATATAATATTTTTGTAAAAATTTTGATGCATTCACGATCTACATCGTCATGCAATCATAACCGTTTTTTCAAATAATTATTTATGTGGTCAATATAAAAGATAATTATTTTTGTTAATGTGGCGTTATATAATTAGATATACGTGTGGCAATACATCAAAATTAAATTCAAATTTTATACTCAAGGTAAAATTCGGATGAATAATTCTAAATGTACAATAATAAAATTAGTTACTAATATAAAATATATCTTAAAATATAAAATATATATTAAAAATAAATTAAATAATATATATTTATATATAAATATATAATAACTAATATAATTGATTGATTTTAGTATGCATATCATTTTTGGATTTGAATTCTTGATATTATACACTTTTACCATTTAAATACTATTTAAAATTAAATATAAGGCTTATTTTTAGATATACAAACAGTAGGTTTAGTGTTATTAATTATTTGATATTTTGAATGGATAGATAAAGTGGATAAAATTTTCCTTTTTGGAAAATGAGATGGATGGCTTTTTCTTCTGACTTTGTCTGTGTATGTATATCTACCTCCATGCACCAATCAGTGACACGAAAGGCTACCTTTCTTTTTGTGCAACTTGCATGTCAACATGTGGTTCCATAATTAGCTTTTGCATCTATTAAAATTAACTATTAATATAAAATATATATTAAAATATAAATATATATTATAAATAAATTAAATTATATATATATTTATATATAAATATATAAATAACTGATTTTAATGATTAATTTTAATATACAAATAATATTTTTGTTAGGCTTTATATGATTGTTATTATTGTGCATTACTTTATTAGTAGAATAAGAAAGCTTAGCTTGTTGCCAAAAGGGAAATGGAGAATAAGCAACGACATGATCTCTAGGTTACTTGTTTAATTTACTAGTGAAGTTGACATCTTATCTTGTTTCATTAATTAATTCTGTTTTATTATACATGTGATAATGCATGTCAAGTTTGAATAGTAGTGTTATTTTAATGATTATATATTCAAGTTTCAAAACAACATAGTACTTTTTTTTTCTTTTTTAAATTGGTGGTGTAAATCAATTCGTTCATAAACAAGATAGCGTTTAGCACTTGGTCCAAATACAATCAATTAACAGACATTAGTTTAAGTATTTATAATATCACACATTTAATGAGTTTAATATGTGTATATTATCGTTTTATATGGTTGTATAATTACATTCGTTTTTTTATAATTATTTATGTAATTAATATAAAATATAATTATTTTTATTAATATAATATTATATAATTAAAAATATATATAATTATTTTACATTGATAACCTATTAAAATTAAATTCCACACTTAATATGCAAAAATAGTATGAAAAAAAAAGAAGAAGAAGAAAGCATAGGTAGTAGTTTGTATGGTTGCGGCATTGAAACCAATTATTAAACTTAGTTTGCATGCAATGATTTAAGTATCCTCCACCACTTGGCTTTTGACTTTTTGTTATTAAAAGGTGGAGAAGGGATAGAATCAGCTAAGGTTAATTATTAAACTTTTATCATTAAAAAGTCAGGTTTACTCGAAAACTTGACTTGTTAACCAGCTTATTAATAAACGAAACAATTAAATAAATAAGTATTAATAATTTTTCTTCATATACTTTTGACAAAAATTAATAAATAAATAGTAAATAATGAAAATTTTAATTTAAAAATTTAGAATTTAATAATAATTAAATAATGAAAGTTTAGAATTTAGTATTGTCGCATTTGAAATTAAAGAGCTAGCAAATTAAATGTAGCTCAATATAACATGTATATTAATAATTTGACAAACTCGCAACTTTGTCGGTTTTGTGTTGCTTGCCCTTGGACTTGGTATCTAAATTTGACCGATATGGACATGCATTAATTAGAATCGTGATATATATAGTGTGAAAATGAATATAATTATTAATTATATACAAAATGGACATTATGAGTGTGGCCGCCTAATTATTGTATTTTGTTTGTAAGTTTATGATTTGATATTTTGATTCAATCTAAGGACTTGTTTTTATTTTAGGGAAATGTACGTAAATAAATAAAAGGAGTGAAAGGTTTATGTGATTGCAACAATTGAAATTTCATTATCTGTATGTCCATTTTTGATATTATGTAATTTGTGGGAACTAGTAAACTGTGGCAACTAATACCGGTTTAGTAAGGAGAAGTTTTGAACGTAAATTATGGTAGGCCACCACAGTTTAGGAAGGCAAAAATAAACTCAAAAAACCTATAGTCAGTCACGGTTTATGAAAGATTTTTTAAGTTCATAAATTCTTGTAGGCAGCCACGGTTTATGTGGAGAAGAATTCTAGAAATATATGAGCAAGATTGAAGCTTGTGAAGAGATCATTATCACACAATGGCAAGTGAGGAAGAGAGTTTTCTTGTGTTAGTGCATTGCTCTGGGAAAATTAAAAGAAACAAAAAATATGGTGTCAAGTTCATCGACAGAGAACCGTTGAGTGTATTCATCAATTCATCAAACACTTTGTCCGATGTAAAGAACAGCATCTTGCAGAAGTTTGGGGTATTTGGGAGCAAGTGGGTGAAAAAGCTATTCTACAAGATTCCAATCACAGTTGTGTCGACCGGTGTTAAGTATGATACGTTTGTGCTAGGGGCTGATGAAGATATTAGGGTTCTGTTTCATTGTGTTAGGAGTTTTCCGGAGGTCAGAATACACGAGCTATATGCGAAGTTGGAGGTTGGTGTCGATAGTTCTGGGGTATCAGCTCCAATTCATAGCTCGACTGCCGCCGGCGGTACGTCTAGTTTGATGCCTGCGGCCGGGCCATCTGTTCTGCGGCTTGCATCCCCTTCCTTTGCGGCTGATTTAGATCGAACGGAGGCAGTTGGTTCTGTACCGTTGGAGAATCCTGGGGTCTGGCAACAGGCATTTGAGGCGGATACCGGTGGTGGCATAATTCATGAAGAACAAGGCTTCGGGGAACCTGATCGAGTAGAGAATGCAATGCGGGACGATGACTCTGACCAGGAGCCTGTAGATATCATTGGGGACAGTGATGATGACACAGGTCCCAATTCACATGCACATCATGGGCCTTTAAGTTCTGGCACACAGCAGTACCCTTCACACTTCTCTACTCTAAACTTGGAGGTTCTGGGTCAACAGGCGGACGGAGGTGCTACAATTGGGGATTCTTCTACAGAATTTCAGATTGGGTAATCGTTCCAAAATAAAGATGAAGTTGTTCTGAGTGTGAAGGACTATAGCATCCGTCGAGGTTTTGAGTACCGAGTCTTGGAATCGGATCATCTGAAGTATCATGGAAAATGCAAGGAGTTTGACAAGGATTGTAGTTGGTTGATTCGGATATCGCTTCGTGCACAAAAGGGCACTTGGGAGGTTAGGAGGTACAACGGTCCGCACACTTGCTTGGCCACCTCCATTTCCAGTGATCACTGTCAGCTTGATTACCACGTTATCTGTGCGAAGATTTTTTCGTTGGTTAGGGCGGATGCTGCGGTAACGATAAAGGTCTTGCAACAAGCAACAGAAGCTGATTATGGGTTCATGCCTAGTTACAGAAAGGTTTGGATGGCAAAACAGAAAGCAGTAGCACAAATATATGGAGATTGGGAAGAGTTTCAACAAGTTCGATGGCAGTTTCAGCCTCTCTTCAACAAGTTCGACGGCAGTTTCAGCCTCTCTTAATTTATCTTTGAGAAAACCATTTTCAGCTTTAAGAATGGTGATTTGTTGTTCAAGATCTTGGTTATCAAGCAAGAAGCATTTAATTTTTTCAGAAAGGAAGTCTATCATAAGATGAAGATCTTCAGTATTAGGGTTATGAAAGACTACCTGTTCAATGTGATCTGCCATGAGACATGTTTGGGACTTGGTTTCTGATTCTTCATCATCCTCTGAGTCATTTTCCAAGTCCTCCCAGGAAGCCATCAGTCCTTTCTTCTTTCCCTTCTTCGACTTTTTCTCCTTCTTTAACTTAGGGCAATCTGATTTGAAATGCCCAGCCTCCTTGCAGTTGTAGCATGTCACCTTGCTGAAATCTTTCTTTTGTTTTCTTGAGCTGCTTCCCTTGCTTCTTTCTTTGAGCTTCACCATTTTTCTGAATTTTTTTGGTAAACAACACAAATTCATTTTCAGAGGAGTTATCACTGGATTCATCATCCAAAGGGTTAGAAACATATGTAAGAGCTATTCCTTTTCTTTTTGAATCTTTTTCAAATAAGTGTTTTCAAAAGCAAGTAAATTTCCTCTCAAGTCATCATATGTCATAGAATCAAGACCACTACTCTCAGATATTATCAATGCTTTTGTTTCCCACTCTTTTGTAAGACATCTTAAAACTCTCCTCACAAGCACAGATTCAGGATACTTAATCCCCATAGCATCCAAGCCAACAATGATAGTGTTGAATCTTTCAAACATTTCATCTATTGATTCTCCTTCCTTCATTGTGAACATTTCATATTCTCTGTTCAGCATATATATCCTTGTCTTCTTTACTATGGTGGTTCCTTCATGAGTGACTTGAAGTTTGTCCCAGATTACCTTTGTCGTTGTGCATCGTGATACCCGTTGGTATTCCTCAAAGCTAATTGCACAGTTGAGCAAGTTGATAGCCTTGGCATTGAGCTCCACCTTCTTTCTGTCTTTTTTGGTCCAACTAGCTTCTGGTTTAAGAGAGATTACTCCTTTAGCACTTGTGACGGTTGGAAATTGAGGACCCTCCAGGGTGATCTTTCATAGTCTGTAATATACTGCTTGCACAAAAATCTTCATTCTCTCCTTCCAATAGGTGTAGTTCTTCCCATTGAAAAGAGGAGGTCTGTTACTTGACTGTCCTTCTGTCAGATTGTAGGACACCAGATTTGAGCCACTGTTTTCTGCCATTTGGATCTTTTCTCTAAGCTGCAAAGCTTGATCTCTTTGAGACCAAGATCTGATACCAATTGATGGTTTATTAGTGGCTAAGAGAAGGGGGGTTGAATCTTAGCCCATTTTTTACTTAATAACAGTTGCTATCCTTTGAAAAACTTGAGGAGATATTTTTTGTTTTTGTCTCATGCCTAGTCATGAGAATTTTTCTTTTTGTCTCGTAACCAGCCAAGAGATATTTTTCAATTTTTTCTCCTATGCAGCAGAAACAAAAATGGAGTAGAAGAGAGAGAAAATCACACCAAGATGTATTCTGGTTCAGCTACTAAGTGCAATGCAGCCTACATCCAGTCTCCATCACAACAATGATGGAATTTCACTATAATCATGATTACATACACCAATTCTCCCTAGGAACTACCATTCCTATTCGGGACAAGTCCAGAATCTAACCCCAATCCTAAACTTGACTTGGTCACCTACCAAGCTTTCAACTGCTAAGTGCTAACCCAACTTGTAAGGGAATTCCCACAGAATCATGAAACACAACACAGATGTACAAATGACCTCTAAGGTCATCTATGGCTTGTTCTTTTAATTTTGTATACTCTGTCTTTTTCTGCTCTATGACTTTTTCATACAAACCTCACTGTTTGTCTTTTTCCATGAGACTCAAGACAGACAAAACTAAACAGAAAAATTACAAAATAAAAACATTGAAGGAGAAGAACTTCTATTAGCTTGGGTAGCTATAGGAACATTGTGCTTTTTTTTCTTTTTCTTGCCTCAAACCCTGGCTATTTTCCCTTATTTATAGAAAGGGAAGCCTCCAAGGTTGAAGCTCTTGAACCGAGCCAACTTCTTCTTCTTCATGCAAAACCGGTTCGGCTAGAGAGAGAGGAGAAGAAACCGAATGCTATAACCAACATGCAATTACCTCTATGTCTTCCCTTTACACCAAGCTTCGTCAATCCGGGCCTTCCATCTTGACTTGCTCTCCAAGAAGGATTCCTAGCCCTTGATGAGTTCTTGATGATGACAGCTTCTTCTGCTCTAACTTCTGCCTCTTTCCCCACGTAGCTACAGTAGCTACCTCCTGTGGTGGTTGATTAAAAGCTGAGACAAGCCATCTCTCCAAAGATCTTCTTCCTCTGACCGAAGTGGATCTCCACCATTTTTGGTTATGGAGAGCTTGAGATTACTTCACCACATCTTACCTTTTGTGATAAAGATCTTAGCCACTCCATACCTCTGATTTACTTTTTCTTGACGCCATCATCACCATGGCCTTGCTACTAGCTTCATCTACCTTCTTCTGATAGCTTGTGGTGTCTTCCATTTTCTCTGTGAAGTGACCGAAGCTTGAAGAGAGAAGAGAGAAATTGAAATGCTTTTAGTGGAGCTAAGAAAGAGAATGAAAATGAATTAATTGTTTCAAAACCCATGCTTAGTAGCGTGTAATACACTTAAAGCAATCAAATCACTTTTTCACTTTCTCTTTCTTATTTCCAATGTCTGCATTAAGTGCATTTAATCAAAATTTGAAATCCATCAAAAGATGAATATGATATCCGTGGAAGCATGCATGGTTTCCTCTTTCTTATTTTTCCAAATTGGACCAAGCTAGTGGATCTCTTCTTCAAAGAGTTGATTTGGGCTCATAATAATTAAATTTGACCCAACAAGTATAATAACAATTCAGCCACAGCATCTAACATTTTTGATAACCAAGGCTGATCTTCTTTAATATCTTGGGTTTGCTATTCGGCCCGGCAGCAAACTCTGCATAACAACAAATTATTAATTAGTAAATATAACATGAAGATCAAATTAATAATTTTGTAATTAATTGTATTAATAATGTTTGGTCATCACTAATTTAATTTGAAGTTTTCCAAACTCATCAAAACTCTAAACATTCATACCTCTCCCTCAAACTCTCTCAACCACCGAGCTACAACAATTTTGGTTTGGCACAAATGATATCCGTAATGACTATCCATGGATTATGTATTTATAATACTCTCAATGTAAACCGTGGTAGCTAGGAGAGGTTTATGTTCAGAGCTCTTTCTTCATAAACCGTGGTGACCAAGCACGGTTTATGGCTAGCTGTATTCTTTCATAATCCGTGGCGAGCAGCCACAGTTTATGCTCAACCTTTTCCAATTGAAATCCGTTGAAGCCTCCCACGGTTTATGAAGAAATAAGAAACTATGGCTAGCTCCCACGATTTACATAGTAATCAAAACAAGACACTCACGTAAGGACTTTCCAAATGTTGTATATAGGTAAAGGTTTCTCTCATTTTATTTATTTAAGCACATTGTCCTTTATTTTATTTTATCATTGTACATATGTTAAAAATAAATGGTATGCTCTTGGTCATTTAGTATTTAATTATTTACTACTTAGCATCAACAAGTTAAGTTCCAAAGTGATTTTTGAGTTGACATTATATATCAAAATAGATTTTAAAATTTTAATTATATTAATTATAATTTTAAAATTGTAAAAAGTATATTATATTAGTCTTTGATTTATTTTTTATTAATAATATATTAACATAATTTGATAATGTAGGTATATCAATTTATGATTTGATTACGTATAATAATATAATAACGGATTGATTAATGACATATAATATGCTGATGTAGACAATTGTATCACGTCACAATACTATTTTGGCCACATATCACCCGTCACAAATATTGTTCGTCCACGTGTCTTCGTCATTCTTACATATACACCAAATTAGACATTGAATTTGTATTAAGAAATTCATTTTAGTCCTGAAATTAAATAGCTTATACTAAATTAATCTCTTTACTGATTTTTTCTCATTTTTTTATAAATCTAAAATTTTTAAAATTTTTTTGCACTAATTTTAATTTTATTTTTCACATTTATTTAAATATTGTTACCTAGATTTTTTTTATCAATAATAGGCTTACCATTGTAATTATTTTTTAGTAAAATTACATAAAAAGTACATAATATATAAGATGTAATAACTCAACAAATATTTTTTAAGGAGATTTTTCATTATCTTCACAATGAGAAGAACTTGTTTTTCTCCCTCTTTTAATCTTTCTGATTCATCAAACCATCAACATCACAGCTTGAATAGCTTAAGACATGAAATTTTTTCATGGTGTTTGAATGTTTGATAAATGCCTGAACTAAAATGTCTATTTCAATATTTTAGCACTCCGTTGTTGGCGCAACATCACGTGGCGCAACAGGATAGTCATCTGGCGCAGCATCAAGATGATACACCTCCGAGACCCAAGTAGAGCCTGTAGCCTCTAATGGCAGCATCCCACAACTCTTCTTCATTTTCTAGGTTACTATACACCATCACACGGTTGGGAACGCGCAGCTCAGCAATGTAACGAAATTCTCGGAGGTGACAAACGGTAAATCTCACATCATCCACAGTACCTCTCCACACTCACTGCACCATGAAAAAAATCTCATGTCCTAAGCTATTCAAGTTGTGATGTTGATGGTTTAATGAACCAAAAGGGATTAAGAGAAGGAGAAAAATAAGTTCTTCTCATTACTGAAGAAAATGAAAAATCTCCTTCGAAAATATTTGTTGAGTTATTACATCTTATATACTATGTACTTTTTATGTACTTTGATGAACCAGAAGGGATTAAGAGAGGAAGAAAAATAAGTTCTTTTTATTGTTGAAGAGAATGAAAAATCCCATTTTAAAAATATTTGTTGAGTTATTATACCTTATATATTATGTACTCTTTATGTACTCTCACTAAAAAATAATTACAATGGTAAGCCTATTATTGATAAAGAAATAATCTAGGTAACACCGTCCCGCAAGCTAGAATTGTGTAAATCTAATAATCCTAACTTGAAAACATTAGTAAGAAAAGGACCCGGTGGCAGAGCTTTGGTAAGAAAATCAGCAAGTTGATCCTTATAACGAATTGACATAAGATGAATGAGACCAGACAAATACTTTTCACGAACAATGTGGTAGTCCACTTCAATGTGTTTAGTTCTTTCATGAAAGATGGGATTATTGGCAATGTGAATGACTGACTGGTTGTCCCATAATAGAGTGATAGACTTTTGAAGCGGCAAGCCAATGAAATTCATTAAGAAAGATAACCAATTAGCTTCACAAGTGGCAACAGCAAGAGAGTTATATTCAGCTTCTGGACTTGGCAACTGTGGTTTGCTTCTTACTCTTCTGGCTAATGAGAGAGTTCCCAAGCATGAAGCAATAACTGGAAACGGAGCGACGAGTATCGGCACAGGTAGCCCAGTCAGTGTCAGCAAATCCAGTGAGATGCAGATTAAAAGTAGAGGAGAAGAAAAGACCAGTTGCAGGTCGGCCTTTTAAATATCGGAGTATGCAAAAAGCAGTCTATAGGTGAGAAGTGGTTGCACAATCCAAAAATTAGCTCAAACGTCCCACAACATAAGAGATATCGGGTCTAGTATTTGTGAGGTAAAGGAGTCGGCCGATGAGCTGTTTGTAAATAGTGTTGTCTGTTAAAATGGTATAGAGAGAGGCTTGCAATCTAGATAACCAAAATTTCTGAGAAGGTCCATGGTGTACTTCCGCTGATAAATGTGAATTCCAGAGTTAGAGCGTGCTACTTCCATTCCCAAGAAGTATTTGAGATCACCAAGATCCTTTATTTTGAATTTGTCATCTGAATTTTATTTGATGGAATTAATTTCACCAATGTCATTCCCAGTTAAAACCAAGTCATCAACATATACTAGAATGGCAGTGAAGCTTTCAGATTGTTTCTTAATGAAGAGTGAATGATCATAAAAAAAAATAACTTATAACCGGCATCCATAAGAGTTTGAGTGAGCTTAATGTTCCATTGTCTGCTTGCTTGCTTAAGCCCATATAGAGACTTTTGTAATTTACAAACCAAACCTGGTTGTGACACAGCCAAATCGGGTGGTATCTTCATATAAACTTTCTTATCCAAATCTCCATGAAGGAAGGCAGTGTTGACGTCCAGCTGTTTCAAATGCCATTTCTTTGCCGCTGCTAATGCTAACATTACTCGTAGGGTAGTCATTTTGACAAATGGACTAAAAGTATTACCGTAATCTACTCCTTATACTTGAGTGAATCCTTTTGCAACTAGTCTCGCTTTGTGCCTCTCTATGGTGCCATTAGGATTGAATTTTACCTGAAAAACCTATTTGCAACTAGCCTCGCTTTGTGTCTGGGTTAGGTACCAGATGTGTCGGGTTCTGACAAAATAACCGACGCGTGAGCTCACGGCCACTAGGATAGACATTCATCATATGCATATGTGTGCTTTGTTTGCTATGCATTAATTGGGAATGCCTATTTGATTATATTATGCTAATTGTTGTAATTGTTACTTGAACTACTTTTTTCCTGCCTGTGCTTGCCTTGTCTGTTTGTTTGTCTGTGCGATTTATCAGAGATGAAGGTATGGAGGAAAGGAGGAAAGACTTAGAGTTACGATTAAGTTAAGTTATACTTAGATATCCTTAGAAGACCACCCTTTTACGGGTTCTGTTTAATACTTTTAAGCTTTATAATCTGAGTGCCGTCATTCTAGGATTGCCTCTGGTATTCCCAAAACCTTATATATTATGTGTGTGACACCTTTACCATGCTGAGAACCTCCGATTCTCACCCCCATATTGTGTTGTTATTTTTCAGATACAGGTCGAGAGGCACCTCAGTAGGCGTCTGGACTTTTGAAGCGGAGTGGTTTCTGGGTTTCTTTTGTAGTATAGTCAATGCATATATGTACTTAATTTTCTCCCCGCATATCTTGTTTATTTTGTTTCCTCTTAAATGTTAAGGAGAGCTAGGGTTTTATCTCTGTATTTCAGGCATTTTGGGACATGTATATATGTATGTATGTATGTATGTATGTATATAAATTTCCTCCGGCCAGCCTTAGTTTCGCAGGTTGAGTTAGGAGCTTGTTATTTTGTACCCTTAATCCTCTGCTCTTATCTCTTGTACCATATGTTAGTGAACTTTAGCTTTCTTCTCTTGCAAGTAATCTTTATTTTTGAGCGTTGCGTTTTTAATTTTGCGATTTTGATTTATCTATTCTTCAAGACTCTTAGAATATTGCATTCTTTCAATTATTAAACGTATTATATTTTATTTTAGAGGTCGTAATACCACACCACCTCTATTTTACGACTTAAGCATAAAGGTCTGTGTGATAAGGTGTTACATAACACATGTCATTAATAGTCTATTTTATCAAATCATGTTAGTATATTGTTAATGAAAAATAAATAAAAAATTAACATACTATAGTTTTATCAATTTTAAAAATATAATTAACATAATTAAAATTTCAAAAACGATTTTGTTACGCAATGCCAATCTTAAAGACACTTGTTTAACTCTAGCATCAACTTTTACTTGTAGGGTTTTGTTTTTCTCGTGCAAAACTATATGCTATTAATTTACTTGCTATTTTTTAAAATAAAATAAAATAAAATAAAAATTTGATCCATATATTTTACTTACTTTAAACTCTTTTTAATCCCAACTGAGTTTAAGAAGTGAAAATTAAGATGTAATTATTTTTATATAAAATTAATGATAATAATTATTAAATAATTTAATAAATTTAATTAAATTATTATTTAATAATTTTAATTTACTAATTTTACATAAAAATATTTGCATGTGATTTATTTTTCGGCCTAAGATATTCGTGTCCAATTGTCCATTATATTTCTAATCATTATTGGTGTTGAGTGCTGAATGTGACCTATTTTAAAAGAGAATTTTTTTTATTTATTTATGGAATAAATAGTTTCTCCATATCATTCATCTCATTTTAAGGACATGTATCAAGAAGTAAAATTTGTAGTGAGCATTTAGATAAAAATATTTTTATACAAAAATAATAGTTAAAAATTATTAAATAATTTAATACATTTAATTAAGTTATTTAACACACGACATGTAAATATCTTAATTATAGTGTAATAACCAAATTTTATAACTTGTCTAAAGAATTTTTTTGGATGAACTTGTCTAAAGATTTTGAAAGTGAGTGATATGGAGTGATGTTAATTGGGCTAAAAGGAAACATTTGGGCCTCATCATCGATTGTGCCAGGCAATAATTGTCGAATAGGATAGGCCCAATAGAACAATCCCATGTTTTTATTGGCACACTATAAAATTTAGGTCTTGACAAAAATAAAGTTTGGAGTTTTGATCTGATATGAGTACTCTCTTCCACTCCCTTTACACATAAACAAAGTGACAAAAACCGATTAACTAATAACAACTCTTTAAATAAAATTTCGATCTACCACAGATTAATTCTTAATCTGCCGAATTTGAGAATACCGTAAAAAACTACAAAAGAAAACAAACCAAATTGCCACTAAATTTAACCATAAACTTTAGTTCATATATTATTCAAACCCCCTCCCTCCCTTCCCAGTCTCTCGTTTTTATTTTGGTAACTTGAGCTGTATTTGTGGTCAAAGTTCAATTGTAATTAGGTTTAGGAGTCTTCATTGTGTAATAGATTAGTGTTTAATAATGATGCATATGTGAGGTACGTAATAGTATAACCAGGGGCGGAACTAGATAAAATATTAAAAAAGGACAAAAAATATTTACACAATAAAATAAGACTAAAATAAAATTTAAAAAAAAGACTAAACTGAAATTTAAATATAATTTACATGTAAAAAATTAAAATTAGAGAGGGACCGTTGCCCCCTTTCCTTATACCTGGCTCCGCCTCTGAGTATAACAAAACTAATTGCATGTCTATAAATAGGTTATAAAATAAAACTTATCATGATATTTGATGAGGTCGTTTATATGAATCATTGAATCGGCTTCTTTCCATTTTTTATTTCTTTTTTTTTTTAATTAGCAAATGGCATTTGTGGGAGAATTACAAGTTGAAAAACCACCGAGTCTTCGAACCTTGGTGATGACGGCCATAACACGGAAGTAACTGCTACGTTTTAAAAAATTTACCGTCAAAAATCTAACATCATAATTAGTCAATTGATTTTTTAATTAAATTATTTGTATAAAATAAATCGTTTTTTTTTAAACCAAATAATACGTATTATCCATCTAAAAATAACTTCATGTGAAATCGACTACAGATGAATTTAGAAATAACTTCATGTGAAGTCGACTAATGTGAAGTCGACTATAAATGAGTTTAAATAGAAATTCAGGTGTAGTTGACTTCACGTAAAATTCACTTATTATTTAATCAATTAAATCTCGTACTTTTCTTAATTGATTACTTTATCTTACACACCTTGGTCGCTGCTCATTAAACGTTTAACAAAAATTACTAAACAGAATAAAAGTTTTCTGAGTGAAAGTTTCCAATCTAATCTTAGTGAAGTTATTAAATGAGGTAGAGATTAATAAGTGCCAGCGTCACGTCTAGTAGTCTACGGTTTGAATGTTTAATTAATTTAAGAATATCAACGACAATATAATAAAAATTAATCATCATAAGTAGTATATACTAAAATTATAAAATAGATATTTATATATAAATATAAAATAACTGATTTAATGACTGAATTTTCAGGCATTATGTGTTTAAAATAGGACTCGGTAAACTTTTTGCTTGAACTTCATGTATAGTGTCGTATAAACCTTTTTTTGACCAATGGAACACAAAAACGAAAATTTCAAACTTCAATTTGTTTAATTTAGGATAATTTAGAATTTATTAGTATCATTTATTTTTCAGTACAACTTAGAAAGCGTCCACATACACGGAACGGAAGATGGATTTCATGAGACAAGCAAAATTCGGACTTGCTATATTTGTTCCACGCGATTAATTAATGTTATTCAGTATAAGAGTCAAATTAATTAATTTAATTAATTAATGGCAAATTGTTAATTTAATTTAATCATTGGCTCCACGCTTGCACAACGCTCACTGGCCCGACGCACGACTCCTTCAATTCTATGAAGCTTTTTCTCTTAACTTTTTTTTTCAGAATTTAATCCTGTTGTTACTTGATATTTATTCTATTAGTTAGAATTTGTTAATTTTAGCTATTATTTCTCTTTGTATAGAAAATTGTTAGTAGTAGGTTTGATTGCACATGTTGAGCTGTATAGTTAGTTAGAGTAGCTATAGCATTCTGTTAGAAGTAGTATTTGTATAAATAGCAAATTATAGCTTTGTATTCTTTGAGTCTCATCATTATAAAAGTTCAATTCTCAATTCCTTCTTGACTTCTCTGTTCTTGTTCTTCTCCATGCTCACATGTAAATTTAACATGGTGCGGTGAGCGTGGATGGAGGAACGTTGAGATCCTGATTGAAGGATGAGAAACTTGCTCTCTAATTCACAATTCGTTGACGTGATTAGAGAAGGATGATGAGTCCAGCTTTACAGTTGAAACGCTCGTTCGCTGTTCTTGACTCGTGAATTTTATTTTTCCCCTTTTCCTTCTCTCTTTTCTTCATACCTATTTGAAATCTCAGCATCCGCTCTTCTTCTTCATCTATTTCTTTTCTTCTTCTTTCTTGAACTCACACCGTAGAGTTTGATGCGATGGACATGCAGCAATTCGCAGCGTTCTTTAGTCAAGTGGCACAGATCCAGAGCCATTTCAGTCAAGTGGCACAGATCCAGAGCCATATCAACAAGACAAGTCCGAATCAAGATCTCTCAAGCCCCTATTATATACTTCCTTCTGAAAATCCAGGTATATCTATTACCAATGTAATTCTTACTGGTTCAAATTACAGTGCGTGGAGCAAAGCTATGACTAATGCTCTTACATCCAAAAATAAAATTGAATTTATTGATGGCACTATCCTGAAACCTGAGAAAACTGATCATAATTTCAAGGCATGGCAACGATGCAATACCTATGTAGTTGTTTGGATTAACCTTTCCCTTAGTCCAGAAATCTATCAGAGTGTTCTTTGGAACAACATAGGTTACGAATTATGGAATGACCTTAAGCATCGCTACTATCAGGGTGATAGGTTTCGAGTAGCTGAATTGAATGAGGAGATTTATGCATTAAAACAAGGGGATTTATCTGTTACAGCTTATTTTGCCAAACTGAAAAATCTTTGGGAAGAGATTGATGATTTTAGAAGTATACCTGGTTGCGATTGTGCTAAATGTGAATGTGGCTTAGGCATTGTTAGGCAACACAGGGAAGAGGACAGAGTCACCAAGTTTTTGCGTGGTCTTGGAGAACAATATTCCACTGTTAAGTCACAGGTTATGTTAATGGATGATTTGCCTAGTGTGAATAGAATTCTGTCAATGATCACTCAGCAAGAAAGGCAGCTGTTCAGCTTTGATAATGCCTTAGATGCTAAGATTCTGGCAGCCTCTTCTCAGTCTGATAACAAAGGTAGAAATCCATTTAAAAAGGGGCAAAATCGCATCAAATTGCAGTGCACTCATTGTGGAAAATCAGGACACATTGTGGATAATTGCTATAAGAAGCATGGTTATCCACCTAACTTCAAACCCCGGTTTGAGAAAAAGTCTCCTGTCCTCAATTGTATAACTGCAGCAGACAATCCTGAAGATGAAAATGATGACTTTAGTGTTCCACAATTGGTTAGAGGTGAACCAACCATTAATGAATTCACTCCAGAGCAACGAGAAGCTCTTTTAGCCCTGCTCAGCAAGCAAGATGTGCCTCATTCTCATAGTGTCAACCAGATTTCAGCCAAAGCAAATCCTTCTCCTTATAAAGGTAGAATGGTAAACATTTTACAATTTGATTCTCATGTCAAAGCTCTAAATATTTCAATCAATAAACACAAGCCATGGGTACTTGACACTGGAGCTACTGACCATGTATCATATACCCTGGCAGATTTTCAAAATTACTTCAAAGTTGATCCAATTATTGTCAAATTACCTAATGGAGCACTCACTACTAGCTGCATCATGGGCACCATTATGTTTTCTGACAATCTTTTTCTCACTAATGCATTGTTTATTCCCACTTTTAACTTCAAACTCATATCAGTTTCGAAACTTACTGCATCTTTACATTGCAAAATGAGTTTTACTGACAAGGCTTGTGAGATACAGGATCTGCACACTTTGAAGATGATTGGTGCAGCTAGCAATGTTGATGGTTTGTACATTCTGCACAAAGAAGTCAAAGCTCTTCCTCACATCACAGCAACTTCCTGCAGCCAATTCTCTCAGTCTTTATGGCATGTTAGATTAGGACATCCATCTCATGATAGGCTTGTTGCATTGCAAAAGAATTTTGAGTTTATTGATTGTGCAAAACATACAGAACCGTGTCATTCTTGCCATCTTGGCAAACAAAAGCGATTACCTTTTTTTGTTAGTTCTAGTACTACAGCTAATGTACTTGACCTCATTCATGTTGATATTTGGGGACCTATTTCTGTTCCCTCTTTTACTGGGAAGCGTTATTTTCTCACTATAGTAGATGATTGTTCTCGATTTACTTGGATTTTATTCATGAAAACTAAAGCTGAGGCTTCTTCATTGGTTAAAGATTTTGTCATTTTTGCTAAAACCCAATTTAATGCAGTGGTTAAAACAATTCGCACAGATAATGGGCCTGAGTTTTTAATGCCTACTTTCTACAGCTCTAATGGCATATCTCACCAAAGAACTTGTGTGGAAACTCCACAGCAGAATGGCATTGTTGAGCGCAAGCATCAACACATTCTTGCTATGGCTAGAACTCTCTTGTTTCATGCTCATTTGCCAAAATCTTTTTGGAATTACAGTGTTGGACATGCGGTCTATTTAATTAATCGACTGCCAACACCCTTTTTGCAAAACAAGTCTCCGTATCAAGTTCTTTATAAGACTTTGCCAAATTTTTCCCTTCTCAGAGTCTTTGGTTGTTTAGCATATGCTGGCAGCCTTGCACGACAACGAGGCAAGCTGGATCCAAGAGCAAGAAAGTGTTTACACCTTGGATTCAGGGAGGGCACAAAGGGATACCTGCTCTTTGATTTGCAAACTCGAGAGATTTTCTTATCTCGGGATGTCCAATTTTATGAAAATTATTTTCCTTACTGTCACTCCAATAATGCCAGCAATGATAATTTTTCAGCTTCCTCTCATTCATCTCATGTTGCATCTCATCCCTTTGATTATGAATTTTTGGAAAGGAGTCAGATACAAGTTTTAAACACTGATGATGCAGCCACTCAACCAAGCTTGCATCACCCAAATCTCAGCCAGCAGGAAGATAATGCTTCCTCTGAATTAAATGAAACTGATGAAATTCTCCCTTATCCTGAAATTCATGATCATTTGGAAACCACATCTGCATCACATGAAGAATTTTCAACTCATAATTCTGCTGCTCTGCCTGAATCCTCCATTATGCCTGAAGTTGCTGATGTAAGGAGATCAACTAGGCAAACTAAACCACCTGCATACTTGCAGGACTATGAGTGTCAAACCATCAACACTGTTTCACCCTCATCACAGCTTACTGCTCAAAGGTATCCTCTCTCTAATGTCTTGTCTTATACTAGGCTTTCCCCCATGCATTTTGCATTTTCTGTTGCTATTCAAAATTTAGAGCCTAAAACTTATGAGGATGCAATCACTCAAACTTGTTGGCAAGAGGCAATAAGAGCTGAACTGACTGCCTTGGAAGAAAACAAAACATGGAAGCTAACTTCTTTGCCAATTGGAAAGAGAGCAATTGGATGTAAATGGGTCTTTCGTACCAAATACCACCCAAATGGTACAGTGGAGAGGCATAAGGCAAGACTTGTTGCCAAAGGATTCACACAAGTGGCTGGTGTTGACTATCGAGATACCTTCAGTCCTGTCGTAAAGCTAGGGACTTTGAGAGTGGTACTTGCTGTTGCAGCAGTAAAAGGGTGGCACCTTAAACAAATTGATGTCAACACCGCATTTTTACATGGTGAACTTGATGAGGAGGTCTATATGAAGGTGCCTCCAGGTTTGGAAGCTTCGCCTGGTCAAGTTTGCAAGCTTGAAAAGTCCTTGTATGGATTGAAACAAGCGAGTAGGCAGTGGAATTGCAAGCTCAAATCTGTTTTACTCGAGTTAAAATTCACTCAATGTAAATCAGATTACAGCCTCTTCACCAAGACTACTTCACTTGGATTCACAGCAATTCTCGTGTATGTCGATGATTTAGTATTGGCAGGTGATGATCTAAATGAAATTAACTCAGTTAAAGATGTTCTTCATGAGAGATTTCGGATAAAAGACATGGGAGACTCGAAATACTTCCTTGGTCTAGAAGTGGCAAGATCTAAGACAGGAATTGCTTTGTACCAGAGAAAATATGTTCTTGATTTACTCAAGGAAACAGGATTTGAAGGGTGCAAACCTGCCACCACTCCCATCGATTATGGAGCAAAGCTTAGTAAAACTGCTGGAAAATTGCTCACTGATTCTAGTCAATATAGAAGAATTGTGGGCAAGCTCTTATATCTAGCAAATACTAGGCCTGATATAAGCTATGCCATTGGGAAGCTAAGCCAGTTTTTGGACTGCGCCACTACTAAGCATTTGAAGGCGGCACATAGAGTGCTACGTTATGTAAAAGGTTCCCCTGCTGCAGGCCTCTTCTTCTCTGCAGCATCTGATTTGCAACTTACTGGTTTCTCTGACTTTGACTGGGCTGGTTGTGTTGACTCTCGAAGATCCATCTCGGCATATTGTTTTTATTTGGGACCATCATTGGTTACTTGGAAGAGTAAGAAACAGCTTACAGTTGCAGCCTCCTCCTCAGAAGCAGAGTATAGAGCTTTAGCTCTGGCCACCAGAGAAGCCCAATGGCTGAGCTATGTTCTTCAAGATCTTGGTGTTCCAATCACAAAGCCTATTAATTTATACTGTGATAGCAATTCAGCTATTTACATTGCAACTAATCCTGTGTTTCATGAACGTACCAAGCATATCGAAGCTGATTGCCATATCGTCCGTGACAAATTGCAAGAAAAGTTGATTCATCTTCTTCCCATTTCCACCAACAATCAAGCTGCCGATATTCTCACTAAACCTCTTGCTCCTGGGCCTTTCAATGCAGGTTATTCTAAGCTTGGATTGTTGGATCTCTTTTCTCCCAATGCTCCAAGCTTACGGGAGGGTGTTACTTGATATTTATTCTATTAGTTAGAATTTGTTAATTTTAGCTATTATTTCTCTTTGTATAGAAAATTGTTAGTAGTAGGTTTGATTGCACATGTTGAGCTGTATAGTTAGTTAGAGCAGCTATAGCATTCTGTTAGAAGTAGTATTTGTATAAATAGCAAATTATAGCTTTGTATTCTTTGAGTCTCATCATTATAAAAGTTCAATTCTCAATTCCTTCTTGGCTTCTCTGTTCTTGTTCTTCTCCATGCTCACATGTAAATTTAACACCTGTAAAAATCAACATATATTTTGTTATTTGAATAATTAGTTTACCGTCTATCTAAATAAATATTAAAATTTAAATTATGTATTGTGCATGTAATAAATTTTTAGTCTAATAGGTAGAAAAGAGAATAAAAATTTAAATATAATTAACCTTATGTAAAATTAATACTTAAAAACTATTAGATAATAATTTAATTAAATTATTTAATGATGAACAACTACTATTAATTTCACATAAAGAAAAGAATTCAATACTTAAATAAATAAAGCTATGTAATGTTATGTTTAGGTGCTAGTGAGTTTGATGAAAAATTTGATATACAATTTTCTCCCTTAAAAATATTTTTTAGCCCAATACAATTTATATCTCTATTAAAGTTATAAGGTAAAAACTCAAGTTCGTTAATTTTACGTAAAATTTATAGTTAAAAATTGTTAAATAATTTAATAAATTTAATTAAATTATTATCTAACTACTATTAACTATCAATCTTACGTGAAGTTAATTGCATCTAAATCTATATTTGTGATTGAACAAGTTAACCTCTATGTTAGTTATAGTTGGTTCCAATTTGTGAATGGTGAGGGTGGTTGATGATAGCAAAATGTTGTGGTAATGAGTAATGACAAGCGTAACAACGTAGCCATGGTTTTAGGTCCGAGGAGTGTGATTCATGGAGCAACACTCACACTGGGTAATTATCGACGACAACGACAGGGTGATAAACACAGGGCTTATAAAATATACTTTTTTATTTTCTTAATATAAACTTTTTGTTCACCACATGGGAGGACATATTTTGATAATGTAATGTATAGCAACCAAACTTTTGTTTTTTTTCCTCCGAGATCAATCCTGATATACAATTAATAGTACACTTTTGTAATATTATTATTGAATTGAATTATTTTCAATTTTTTATGAAAAATATTTGTTTCAATTTGTTGATAATTATATTTATTTGTTAATATGATAATACATAATCTAATCTTGCAGAAAAAGACATTAAACACACATAAACTAAATTATTTGTTTTTTATTATTTAAAAAAAGAAATGAATAAGAATGAAAAATAAAAATAAGGAAAAGTATGACAGGTCAAGACGTCAAGTCAAGTTGGGGCATTATTGGGTCGTCGTTCCCTACACACTAAAACCTAAATTGGACAGAAAGATAGAAAAAAAGAAACTACAAATATTAAATGTTAATTTTATTCATAAATAAATTTATTGCCGTAGTAATGAATTCTATGAATCGAAATAATAATTATTATTTTTTTGTGAATACAAACTAATTTGATTTATTGTAAAGTAAATTTATTAATATTCTAAATCTTATAGGTAAAAATAATTTGTTAAAAAAGCAAATTATTTATATTCACAATTTTGCTATAATATTTCTTTTCAATGTAGTAATTAATAAATGAATAAAAGTAAAAGGTAGCAAAATTTGTTCTCATAAAAAAATTACGTATTCACATAGCCATTATATTTTAATTTGAACATTAAATTTGATATTATTGCAGCACTAAAATTCGTTTATTCTTAAGATTTGTTTGGTAAAATTTTTATTTTTTAAAATTTTTTATAAAAGTTAATTTTTAAAAAATTATAGCATTATATATGGAGTTATATTAAGTTTTTTAATTTTGATAAATACAAGTTATTTTTAAAAAAATTTACTTTTTATGTATTTTAAAAAATATTTTTATTTTTTAAAAATCGGAAGCACATAGTCTTATTTTTAATATTGTGGTAATATATAATTATAAATTTTGAAGTGGAATTTCTGATCTTATTTATTTTTTTTAGTTTTAGAATCTAATACATATTAACCAAATTCTTGAGGATATATCAAAATTAATCTTTAATGAAGTTCAGATTATACATTTTGATTTTTAATATTTTTTAAAATCCTAAAAACTATACTTATTGGATAGATTGAATTTTTATTATTTTCAATAAAATTTTTAATATTTATATAAAACAAATAAATTTTTAATATATTTTATTATAAAAATAATTAGATCTCCGATAAATATTTTTATAAGATAAATATCTCAAGTTTTTTTAAAATAATAAAAGTTTGTTAAAAGTATTTGATTTATTTTTTTAAAGATCAATTTAAATATTTATTCTAATTTTGTTTATTAAATCAGTTATGGTAGCTTAATTTTAAGTTAATGAAGAGTTTTATCTTCGATCGTTCACAAAAATCAATTAAATGTTGAAATAAAACAGTTTTGTTAAAAAATGTGCATAAATTAATAAAAAAAGAAATCACATTTAAATTTAACAATCCCATATATTTTATTGAAACTGAAATAATATAAATAATGGAAATAACGTATAAAATTGACCAATTGACCAATCAGAGTCAAGTTTGTATTATTTTATTTATTTATATGAATTTTATTCTGGTTGGCTCGGACCACTGCCCAAAAAAAAAAAAAAACGAGCCTTTCATCCTTCTTCGTCTTTGCGGAAAGCAAAAACACAGAGAGAGAGAGAAACAGAGAAAGAGAAATAGAAATAGAAAGAGAAACCCAGGCAGAGAAACACAGAGATAGAGAGGGGGTGAAAGAAAGCATCGATTCTTCTCTTTTATTTTTTTAAATTGTTATTATTATTATTTCAATTTTTTGAAATCGATCGATAGTGGTTTCTACAGCGTTTTTTGCCCTAGATCTTTCTTCACCCGTTCCATTCCTCTCTGAGAGATCTTCCATTGAAAACCATAAGATTTACGTCAATCATTGATCTTCCTTCTTGCGCTTCAGCCAGGTACTACTTCCTCTCTCTTTCCCATTGCTCAAGAGACAGAGAGAGAAAGAGAGAGAGACTCTGATTTGATTTTTTTTTGGGGGTTGGGGAGGAAGGGATTGGAGTCTAAGGAAAGGAAAGAGAAGAGAAGAAGAAAGGAACCGTTTTTCTTTATGTATTTAATTATGTTTTTCGTTTTTGTTGTTGTGGTGTGTATAAATTAGGTGAGATTGTTTAGTGTTTTGCAAGCTATTTCTTTTTCAATAGAGTATCTGCTTTTTGTACTTTCTCTGTTACCAAACAGGGGAGGGGCTTCCCATGTCTATTTGGTGTTTGACCCGTGGTTGTTGTTACAATTTTTGAACTAAAGCTTCGATTTTTTATTTTCTTCTTTTTTCGGTGCCGGTCGTTGGTAGAAGACATATGTTTAAGGATGTTTTGTGTCCGTTAGGCTACTCTAAAGACTTTGTACCCTTTGGAACTTGCAAGTATTGCTAATATGAAGTTATATTTGGATTTGATCATTAAATATTTTATGCTTTTTCCCATGTTTCGTGCATGTGTTTTTTATGTCTGGTATATACCTTGTCATTCCAGAATGATACTACAGACGCAGAGTGGTTATTAGTTTACTAGTTGTGGATGTTACTGTGAAATTGGATTTGATAGGTTTTGTTTGCTAATGCAATTGCTTAATTTGTTTTCTCAGAACTTTCTGTATCAATCTGCTTGAGGTCATTAAAGGGTGTATGTCGTGATTTCTGTGTGTTCAACTGATGGTAAATGCGGATCAAAAGGAGATTACGGGGGTTTGAAATCTGTGTCACATTGACTTAGATGAAGACATCAAAAGGTTGGCATATAAGCATGGGTGATATGCAAATAATGCCGGGGAGTCGCCACCGTCCTCCCATGAGGAAACCAATGTGGATTATTGTCCTGGTTTTATTTGTATGCGTCTTTCTAATGTGTGCTTATATCTACCCACCACATAGCAGTACAGCCTGTTTTTTCTCTTCTAGAGGGTGTAAGAGTATTTCTGCTTGGCTTCCGCCTGTTCCGGCTAGAGTATACACAGATGAGGAGATTGCATCACGTGCTGTGATTAGGGATATTTTGAGCTCACCGCCAATTGTTTCAAAAAACCCAAAACTTGCCTTCATGTTCTTGTCACCTGGTGATCTGCCATTTGAAAGATTGTGGGACAAGTTTTTCCAAGTAAGAATTTTTCACTTCTCTATGTTGGTCTGCTCAAGGTCCTTTCTTTCTCTTTCTAAGGCAATTAATGCATTGTCATCTTTGAAATATATGTGACACTTTGAATTGTAAAATCTACAATGTTAAAAAGATGGCCAGTTTAATAGTATAGTTGATAATTGCATTCCCCCCCCCCCCCCCCCCCCCCGAATAAAACAAAATCAGTAGGAGAATTGGCTTTTTGCAAGCTAAAATCTTTCTTCATGTCTTGAATATTCTTGTATTTGAAATGCTAGTCCACAGTCATATTAGTAAGAAACCTGATTTGGATTGGTTAAGAGAATCTGTCTATTGCTTCTCCTCCCCACAGACACTGATAGCAGTGTCCTCCTTGTTTGTGGAAAATGATATGCAATATTTATTTTCTATTATTATTTTTGGCATGGTTTAACTTAATTTGAGAAGTCCATGATTAAAATTTACTACTATACAACACTGCATTTGTAATTAATTGATAATGCGATAGATATGGCTATTTCATCCAACATAATTCACATTCCTTTTTCCCTCGGACAATGAAAGGTGTTGTAAACATCTCTGACGGATGATCTGCTTCAACATTGGGCGGCCTAGCCTTGGGTGCTAAATCAAATTGCTTACTACTTCTAGCATTAATCCTTAGACTTTCTATGGCATAGTTACACCATCTGAGATATGAAATATGTTTTTGTTAATGAATCCTTGATAAGTGTTTTGAAATGAATGAAAAGCTGCAGTTTGTTCATGTATTTTATTGGTTGGTACTGTGTTAACTTTACTTCTGAAATATGAACCCATCCGTGTTTGAGTATGCATTTACCTGGAAGATGCTCTTCTCCTTTTTGTCAGGGTCATGAAGGGAAGTTCTCTGTCTATGTGCATGCATCCAAGACCAAACCAGTTCATGAGAGCCGTTATTTTGTTGATCGGGATATACGCAGTGACCAGGTGCATATTGTCTTGTATTCAGTTTGCTAATCCTTTATGGTTGTACTCTTTTCTCTTGTATGTTCAGATTTACATTCACCAATGTATATAATGGTTTTAAATGCTTGTGTAGCCGACCCCACCTAGTGGGATGAGGCTTTGTTGTTGTTGTTTTAAATGCTTTTGTGTGTGTGTATTAAAGATTGATTGTCTGCTCAAGACTGTTGTAAGAATAGAGACCATTTTTTGGCATAGGACAGGAACCATTGTGATAGAAAAGGAATTGATCTAGTGAATTACATATATTTAAAAATCTTCTGCAACCATTGCTGAATTTATTTCCAAGTTAAAGTGTGTTGGCTCTAAATAGTGATTTAAGTTGTAACTATCCCATGTTTTCCTTTAATACGTGCTTTTCCAGTGCTTGGCTCTCCTAATAGGAATTCATCTTGTTTTAGGTGGTGTGGGGGAAAATTTCTATGGTTGATGCTGAGAGACGGCTATTGGCAAATGCCCTTCAAGACCCTGACAACATGCACTTTGTTTTACTTTCTGATAGGTAACAAGCTATTAGAATGCTTTTAGTTTTGTTTCAAGGTACTAACTGTTAAAATTGTTTTTCCAGTTTCTGATTTGTTTGTATTGGTTTTGCAGCTGTGTACCACTGTATAATTTTGACTATGTTTACAACTATCTGATGTATTCAAATATCAGCTTTGTTGACTGGTATGTCAAGAAGTATTAGATTAATCCCTTTTGGGTTTTCACTGAGTTGATAGCTCTTTCTCTGCATTCTACCATTACTTGATGTACTTTACTAATGTGAGTTTTTTTTTCTTATTAGCTTTAAGGATCCTGGCCCTCATGGCAATGGCAGGTATTCAGATCACATGTTACCCGAAGTCGAGGTGAAGGACTTCAGAAAGGGTGCACAGGTATAATCTTGCTAAGATCACGTTGGTGTTTAAATTTTAACATTTCGAACTGTTTGCTTATTGCAATAAAAGAATAAGAAATGCCAACAAAGTACATAGGCTACTACATTTTGCAGTAGTCCCTTCCACTGGATGCTAACTGGGTAAAACAGAAGCAACCATCGTTCTATTGTTTATTTATTTTTGTTACACTTGAAAATCTTTCATTCTTTTGTCATAAAAACACGTTGATGAATAAATCTTCACTAATACTAATTTATTTTTTTGATCTTGTGTGAAGCCCTTCACTTCTATTTATTTATTTATTTTGAATCCAAATCAAAATTGAATTGCAATTTGATATTGCTTGTGTTGTTTTGTACGTAATCTAATGCTTGGTGTCTCAAAAATGTTAGATATGTTATTATTATAGGTCATGAACATATGTCGCACATTTAGATGTGTCTTCACCTCATTGTTTAACTTCTTCTGCAGTGGTTTTCCATGAAGAGGCAGCATGCTATCATAGTTATGGCTGATAACCTGTATTACTCAAAGTTTCGGGATTACTGTCAGGTGAAGTTGTTTTTAACGTTTTTAGCATTTCAGTTTATGGTGATTGGATTATCTAAGTTTGTTATGATTCCGATGTTTGAAGTTTCCCTAGTATGACTGCCATACTAACATGTGAGTTTTAATATCACAGCCTGGTTTGGAGGGGAGGAATTGCATTGCAGACGAGCATTACTTGCCAACCTTCTTCCAGGTGAGAATTTCGATTGTAATGCAGTTCTTCATTAAACAGTCTTCCACCTTGGCTAATTGGTTTATGTCTGTCAATTAGATTGTTGATCCAGGGGGAATTGCAAACTGGTCAGTAACTCATGTTGACTGGTCTGAGAGAAAGTGGCATCCAAAGTCATATAGGGAGCACGATGTTACTTATGAGCTCTTGAGAAATATTACGGTATAGTCCCTACTACGACTGTAACATGTACGAATCCCATTTTCATCTTTCTAGGAAGTAGATAGATCGGGGATAGAAGGCCTAGTTAACTGTAAACCTAACTTGTATTGACCAAAATAATTATTTAGCTAAAAGTGGGTTGTAACAATGCAAGTCTGTCAACTAATCGTTGCCTATTCAAATTGTTTTCAAGTTACATGGATATTGACAATAGTTCTCGGTATTTGCAGTCGATTGATGTTAGTATCCATGTCACCAGTGATGAGAAGGTATGCTGATATTTCTTTGTTTTAGTGTTTTACTAAGATGAATCAACCAGCTTTGGATGCTTAGTATGTCTTGTCTTGGTGCAGAGAGAAGTGCAAAGTTGGCCTTGCTTATGGAATGGGGTTCAGAAACCATGCTACCTATTTGCTAGGAAATTCACTCCTGAAACGTTGGACAAGTTGTTGCATCTATTTTCCAATTATTCAACGCCTTGAGGCAGCTATATTTTGATCTATTCTTTGGTCGGAGAAGTCGTTGCTTTCGCTTTCGGCCCCCTTCTTGGTTTCTCATAGTCAGTCATATGGCATGAGAGTTGTAAATTACAGCATTGTTGAAGGCTTTGATCGCCCATTAGCCACAGATATCGGTGTAACCATAGCGAAACTGGCATTGCAGTGTGGCCTAATGTGGAAAGGAGGCTAACTATTTAGTGTTACTTCCTTGGGAAGGGATGGATATGGATGTGGATGACACCACTTTTTTCTTTCTTTTTCATTTCTTTCCTTTCCTTTCCTTCCATTTTGGGCTATCCAGATTTTCTAATTACATGAAAAATTTTGGGGGAATCGTATAAGCTCATCATGTCATTGTTGATCTTTGTAAAACTTGATAATTGTTTAGTTGGAAATATAACGTTACACGTTGCTGTCCGTCTGAAATTCGGTGTTCAATTCTTAATGCATTACTTTGATGCAATGTTGTTGGCCCCTTGTCATTGTTTTTAGCCTTTAGGTCATTGTTTTGGTTCCTTGTCATTGTTAATTTATTTATAGGTTATGAATTTCAAATTTACCACTTGGGATGTGTAAATGTTAATTATCATCTAACTCAAAAGAAAATGAAGTCTTATTTATCTATTTTTGAGAAAAAGAAGTAATAACTTAATCTCTTCTTATGTCGTAATTCTCCATTGCTCCTACACTTAGCAAGAGATTACTTTTATCGAAAAGAGAAGCTAATAGAGTTCGATTTTTCTCCTTTGATACTGTAGTTACTTGCGCTTTTTAACCACAGGAGTATGGGAAATAAATATGAATATGTTTATCATATTCATACTCCTATAGTTAAGAAGAATAAGTGACTACAGTATAAAAAGAGAAAAATGAAATTCTATTATATCTGGCACTGCTTGAAAAATGTTTTTATAATTTTCAATGAGGAGTATTAGGGGATCAGCAACTTTTGTGATTTGTAGTCATCAATAATGTTTTTAATGGTGTCAGATTTCATCTATAATTTAGGATTACTCACTTTTTTTTATTTGACATGCTGACCAAAATTTAATAAAGTTACTGTCCCTAAACTTTTCTTTTTGGAATAGATAAGTGGCGTCTTAGGTATCAATCTAATGAATGATAATCACAAATTTTGCTATTCCAGCCTGAAATTCAAAGTGATTGGGAAAAGAAGGAATTCTTGGTTAGTAAGTTGCAAGAAAAGAATACACCAGTCCCAAAACCAGACCTTCAATTCTTAGATCAAACTTTCATAAATTAAATAACATGCATAAATAAGCCACTGAATGTGTGCAAATTAAACGTCCCATGATTCATGATGAATAATGTTATGCACTCTGAGTCTTATATGAGAGGAAAAGGAGCGAACATGAGCCAGGGAGACACCGGCAACTTTTAACCGAAGATGCCGGCAAGTCATCCTTGGCTCAAGTACACTCTCTCTATCCCTTCATGCAAGGCACTTGCCCCCTTTGAGTTTAATTTCAACAATCATATCTCATGCATTTTGCATCTGCTCTCATATGTATAAATAAGTAGGAGATTGCATGGACTAAGATCATCACCATTTTAGCGTATTTATAGGCGGATGAGAAGATCAATGAAAAGAATATAACTATATCATATAGTTGATAATGACAATTCCCTAAAGAATTCTTACAAAACCATACATTATCACATGCTGCTGCTTCTTATCCAAAACCATGTTTTGGAATCAAATTTCCAGTTTTGGTTACGTGTGATAGTTGACTTAATAGTACTGCTTATGTTCTTGTGAAATTTATGTATAATCGTTACCACTAATCATTCGGTCGATATTTTTTTAAAGTTAAGAATGAAACTCAAATTTAAAATTTTTAAATAAAAATAAAAAAATTATATCATTTGAACTATAAACATTCCATCGACATTTTGATTGTAAAAGATATGATTATGCATGCAATCGAATATTTTCACCCGATAATTAAGAATTTACATAGAAAAAGTTAAAAGGGAATGTGTGGAAAGGCGACACGTATGTATGTGGGGTCGCAAATATGATGAGTTGGCAACTTAGCATGGTCGCAAGGTCAAAGCTCAAAATCACATATTGTCAACGGTGGGAATCTTTATATGCTTCCACACTTTGCATAGGAATCAACTTTGATTTGGCCAAGTTTAACTAGCTCTATTTATTATTATTATTATTATAACAGATGGTATAACAATAAATATATAACTTATATAAAAAATAAATTATTCTAAAATTATAATCTTACTAATATGTATTCTGAAAATATTAATTAAAAATATTATGAAAAACTACTTGATAAATATTTTATAATTTATATTAAATAGTTTAATTTTTGATACTCATAATGTGTACAATATTTTACACATTTGTCTAATTATATAATCACATTTTTTTATAAATAATTATTTACATAGTTAATATAAAAAAATTATTTTTATTAATCGACATGGATGTATAAAAATATTTTGCATGTATAAAAATTAAATTCATATATTAAATACATTAAACAATTTTAAAAAAAGATATTTTTAAAGTCTTAAATTTAACTAAATCCTAAAATATAATATAAGTAATTGTTATGGTTGTGGGAATAGAATAATTAGGGATGGAAGCAAAAGGATTATTGATGGCTGCCCCATGTTTTTGATATGGCATTATCATAGAGAATCTAATATCGACAATAATTTAGGGTTCCACATGTATAATCCACAAACATTGTTATATTATGAGCATATAAATCATAACCAAATTTCTTCTCAATACATAAATGCTTCCTAGAATCTCATCAATACAGATTCTCATAAGTGAATCTCATAGTATAGTGTATCAGTCTAAGCTACAATACAGATTCTCTATCAAACGCCCCACTCATTTATGTTCCTATATATTCTATAAGAGAACAATTTGATTTTCCCTTTCTCTATTGTCTAATTTGCACAAGTGCATGCATTGACTGTTGTGACCATGATGTTCCTGAATTAATGATTAAGAATTAATTTGATTTTTAAAATATTAAAAATTTTAATTTGATTTCTAAAACATATAAAAAAAAAAGATCATATAGTGATAATTTTTTTTTTGTCTTTTGGTAAACTGGATAATATAACCTTTGTAATCATTTGTTATTACTTTTAATCAGTTTCAACATTACATGATATATATCATGCAAAGAAATTCAAACACATACGTAAATCATTTAACATTCTAATTAACGAACATTGTAATAATAATAATAATAATAATAATAATAATAATAATAATAATAATAATAATAATAATAATAATAATAATAATAATAATAAGAGTAAAATTTTTCTCTAATTCCTAATAATTTATGAAAAGGATCTGACTTCTCTTGACCATTAGAAAATAATAACATGGTCTTTATCCATTTTTTTCGTATAATTGAAAAGATTCTCTTAACGGTTTTTGAGTAAAAGGTAACTGAAAGAGTCTAATGGTCAGAGGGTATTAGAAAAATAATTCGATCACACAAAAAAAATGAATACGAATTGTATTATTATTTTTTAATGGTCAAAAAGTATCAAATCTTTTTCATAAATGGTTAAAAATCAGAGAGAAGTTTTACTCTAATAATAATAATAAAAAGTAAAAGCTCAAACCATATAATGACCTTGCTTTAGGGCACTGATCATCTGAATAATAACATTGGGCTTGGGCTGGCTAAGGTATGAGCCACGTGGATTAATTTTGAATCATTGTATTTAATTTATTATAATTAAGTTGTTAATTAACTTACAAATAAAATATAAAATTAACGAATATGATTATATAACTGTGTAACACGTTTACAACATTAACTCTTACTTATAATAAGTAATAACTATCGTATAAGAGTTTTTATTTTCTTTAATTTATTATTATTTTATTCTTACTTTGTTATATATATATATATATATATATATCAAACAATAGATAGCCGTGGTTTTATCTCTGACATAGCTTTCTCTCTGTGTTTCATGTTGGTTCTCGTCTCAGGTGGCGCCTCTCCTCCACGGTGGCATCCCTTTCACCGTGGCTTCTGATCTTCAGGGGGTGTATGTGCTCCTCTGTCAACTATGTGTCATTCGTGCGTTTCATCTCCTCGCTGACGCAACCTACTTTCCCTTTCATTCAATTTTTCACGCAACTTCCCTTCTCGATCGATTTGTTTGAAGAAGTAATGATTACTTGAAACCCTACGAGCTTTTCTTTCTTCTCCTTATTCTGCCCTACGAAGCTCTGTTCAGGAACCCTATTTTTCTGGGACTTTAGTTTGTCGCCGTTCATCCAGCTTAGCCATTTTCCAGTGGATGCACAAATGAAAGATATTCGATCAATCAATCAGGTGCCTTCAAACCTATTTTCCTTTTCATCCTTTTTCTTTCACTTCATTGTGTACTTTCTTCTGATCAATCTTGGTTACTGTTGCAGGGTTAACCTAGATTCAATTGTCTAGGGTTTGAGAAATTTCAAATTGTGCAAAATGTGATCATTTTTTGTATCTGTTCCATGGTTAACCGAAATTCTATTGTCTAGGGTTTCTGAAATTTATAATTGTGCAAATTCTGATCATGTTTGCTATCTGTTCGATGGTTAGGCGAGATTTTATTGTGTAGGATTTTGTGAAATTTCTAATTTTGCAAATTTGGATCCTTTTTGGTATCTGTTTCAGTGTTATTTCAGATCTTATTGTGTAGTGTTTCTAAAAATTGTAATTTGAAAGTTGTGTATGTGACTTGGTTTGTGTGTGGGTTCATGTTGTTGGTTACATTTCTTTCCCAGTTGTTGTTAACGTTGAGTATGGTCTATGAATGTTTTTCATCTTCTTTATTTCCTTCTTTAGAATTTCATGTGATTATCAATTCTGCTATTCCTAATCCCTTTGAATTGTTTGCAATGAATGTAGCAATTTATAAGTTTTTCTGCATTCAGAATCAAAATTCTCTTACTTATGTTTGATGTAAAATTTTATGAAGAACTTAAATAATTATAATAAACAAATCTATTGAGTTTTTATACTGTTTTCTCTATTCAGATTTGTCTTCTGTTATTTGTATTTGATTTTAAATATTATGAAGCACTCTCATAATTATATTGAGAGTAGACCCATTGAAAGGGGTATTCAAATTTCATGAATCTATTTTTATTCTTTAATTTTGTGTATATTCAACGAATCTATTAAGTTTAGATCAAGTAATTTGGTGGTTACTTGTGGGCTGTGTGAATCATGATGAGGGAATTGGTTTTCTACCTAATCTGTTCTATTGGTAGTGATGTGATTGATAAGAATTGATGTATAGCTTTTTGGTTGTACCTTTATATAATTTGATTTGATTTTCCACTCCCATTCAATTTTTTTGCACTCTGAATTGCATTCTCTACTGTTCAAGTCTTGCTTTCCCATTTCAATTCCGATTAAATAATCCCATTGATGGATCTTTCCCTTTTTTTTGGGTATGTCCATCAAATCCATTAAGTTTACCTATTATGAATTGCTGGTTGCATGTGGGTTGTGAGAATCATTATCAAGGAATTGGTTTTGTAGGTAATGTATTCTATTGGTGGTTATGTGATTGACAGTTTTTTATTCATGTTTGTGTATATTTTTTTTCCAGTTTATTTATATACTTTTTTTCCGATTCATTTGATGTTTTCGATGTATGCCTAACTAAGACATTTACCAACTCTCAATGCCATCGGTACAATGATTGTTTGGGGTAGTTGATGACTGCCTTCCCTATGGTGAAATGACATATAGGTTCACTGCCGCAGGTATGGTGTGATTTGGTTCCTATTTCTTGATTTCTTGAAATTTTCACTTGTTCTTGCTGTTTTTGTGTTTGTTCAGGTTTTGTGTCTCTGATTAGTTGTCTCTATGGCATTGAATGGAGATGGATATGGACTGATATTTTATTTTCTGTGCATTTCCATATTCAATTTGAATTAAAAAAGGTGAGCCTCTGTCATACAAGTAGAACTAATTGTGATGCATTTGTGTGCTTCGTTTAATTATATCCAAAGTAGACCTATTAAATCCTATATATCAACTGATGAATCTATTTTTAATCTTTTACTTTGTATATATTCAAAAAATCCATTTAGTTTTTATGCTGTTTTCTGTATTCAGGATCATGTTCTTTCATTTTATATTTGATTTCAAATTTTATGAAGCACTCTCATAATTATATTGAGAGTAGATCCATTGAATGCAATATTAAAATTTCATGAATCTATTTTTATTTTTTTATTTTCTGTATATTCAACAAATCCATCAAGTTTACACCAGGTGAATTGGTGGTTGCATGTGGGTTGTGTGAATCATGATGAGGGAATGGGTTTTGTACCTAATATGTTCTATTGGTAGTCATGTCATTCACAGGAATTGATGTATAGCTGGCTGGTAGTTCCTTTATATAGTTTGCTTTGATTTTAGGTCAATTTCATTCCATTTTTTTGTTGTTTGTATAAAAGAATTTTTTGACTAACAAGGAATTTCCTGCTCCAAATACCTATATGTTGATTAAGTTATCTTCCCTTGAAGATCTGTTCTACACAGAAGATGATGTTTTGCCATACATTGTTCACTAAAAATGTATGTATCCGTATCAAGGTATGGGGTTTCTATCTATTTGGTCAGTGGTGATGTGATTGATAAGAAGGAAGAGGCTTTCTCACAATCAGATGGTATCGCTCCATTGTTTGTGTTACTAGGGAATTTTCTTCTAAGTAGTGTATTTGATGAGTGGTGATGTGATTGATACCAATTGGTTGATAGCTTCTAAGTGATTTGTTTGGATTTTGAAGAAACCTTTTGTTTGTCATGTCATTTGCATTTAAATTCTTTATTGGTTATTCAAAGAGTGCTGTATATTTTCCCTGTTGTATAGAAGTAGAGTTGATTGTTATGAATTATTGTGCTTCTTTGATAAAAGAATATGCTTTTGTCACTCTCATTCAAGTTTTGTATTCGGATTTCCATTCTGTCCTGTTCAGGTCTTGACAGAAATTGATGTATAACCTGCTGATCATTTATTTATTTATTCAGTTCAACTGAATTGCATTATATTTTTTGGTGTTTGTGAAAAAAAAATTTAGATATCAACTGGTCTTCCCATGAAAATGTTTACTGCACACACAATAAGGTTGTGCTATATATTCTTCATTGGAAATTTTTGAATCAGTATCAACGTATGAGGTTTCAATCTCACTTATTTCCTGAATGTTGATGTGATTGATAGATTTTTATTGATGTTTGTGTATACTTTCTTTTTCCATTGATTTGCTGTTTCCAATGTATCCCTACCTAGGACATTTAGCAACTCTCATTGCCATGAGTAGAATCATTGTTTGGGGTAGTTGATGATTGTCTTCCCTATGGTGTAATGATATTTAGGTGCACTGTAGTAGGTATGGTGTCATATCTCATTTTTTGCTCCCTATTTCTTGATTTCTTGAAACTTTCACTTGTTTTTTCTTTTTTTGTGTTGGTTCAGGTTTTGCTCCTATGATTAGTTGTCTCTATGCCATTGAATGGAGATGCATGTGGACTCAGATTTCGTTTTCCCTCCATTTCCATCCTCAACTTGAATTCAAAAAAAGTGAGGTTGTGTCTTCGTTTTTTTCTATAAAAGGATTGTTGGTGGACCACATTCAATGCACAAACATTCTGCTCTGTTCTATTTCCTCATAATCTCTATCTATTTCAGAATTTTTCTGTTTCCATTTTGATCTATTTCATCAACTGTGTTTATCTCCTTTTTTTTTACTGCAATGCCTCCTCCATTTGATATGATTTCTAAGATGCATCCTCCTAGAAAGGTTTGGAGGCTGAAAGTTAGGGTTCTAAGGCTTTGAGTTGTACCCTCTTTTGGTAACCATGAGGTTCCTAACTCAATGGAGATGATTCTCCTTGATGAGCATGTTAGCCCCTATTAAGTTCTCTTTTAAATATGGTGTTACTTGTTTTTTAAATTTACAAGTTTAAATTATGTGTTTCACTAATCTGATTTTGTTCTTTTGTTGGATTTCTAGTGTGGAAAAATACAAGCTACAGTTAAGAAACCACTCCTTAATAGGTTTAGGGATTTTATAGTTGAGGGTCAAGTTTATAGAATGGCATACTTTACTGTTGTGTCAAATCATGGTAGTTATAGAGCAACTTCTCATGAATTCAAATTGGTTTTGCTTCACCGAACCACTGTTGTAGCTGTTGATGAAGATGTTATCCCTAAGACTTGTTTCAACATGTTTCCTTTTTCTGATCTGCTGAATATGACCGAAGATTATGATTTTTTAGTTGGTGTGTCTATCTTCTTTGTCTGCTGTTATTTAAGTTTTTTTAACAGATGTTTTGAATACTTAATAGGTTTTGTTTATTTGGAATAGATGTTATTGGTCTTTTAACTTCAGTGGGAGAAGAGAAAGAATATGCAAAAGAGGGAAAAATTGTGAAAATGATTGTGCTGGAATTAACTTCCAAAGAGTATGTTGATTGAGTCATTCCTGCTGGTTTCTCTTTATGTTTTAATCACTTTTTCTCCTTATTTTCTGTTTCATTGTTTGTTATGTTTTGAGTTCCAGTCTTACATTGAGATGTGCATTGTTTGGAGACTATGTTAATCAAGTAAATCATTTCCTTGCCTCTGGCTATGTGGAGCAGCCTGTTGTAGTCATTCAACTTGCAAAAGTCAAGTTCTTTAGGGGTACATTGTTTGTTTTCTGTACATCTCATTGCTGCTCTAGGTGTTGTCTCCAATAAACTTTTGCTTGACTCTTTCTGTCTTCCTGTGTAGGTCAAGTAGGCCTTCAAAATGTGATATATGCCACTCAAATGTTATTTAATCCTGATCTTCCTGAAGTTGTTGAGTTCAGGCAGAGGTTAGGATGGTTTATTTTGTTTATTTTTTATTGTATTCTTTATTTACAGCCAATCTGGGCTAACAAGTACAAGTATTATCATAATTTTTTTCTTTTAGTATGATTGAGCAAGGGTGAATGGTACCCAGCCACTGTTTATTGCAAATGAGGGTAAAGTTGTGTCCTTAGAAGATGATTTCATGCGTTTAACTAGAAAATGCACCATTGAAGAGCTTCAAGATAAGAATCAGGTTGTCTTCTTTTGAGTTAGTTGTGTTTATGTTTATTTTATGCACAAATGAACTGAAAAATAAAATCAAACAACAATTTTCAGATCTGATTTTTCATTCATATTGTTAACAAATTCTGAAATGCCGTTTGGATAGGAGGGTTCTTTTATCATTTTTGGTACAATCCAAGGTATTGTTGAGGATGGAGGCTGGTGGTATTCTGCTTGTGTGTGTGGAAAGGGTATCTATCCTCAGAATGGTGTATATTACTGTGATTTCTGTTTGAAGCACATAACCAATGTCACTCCAAGGTCAGAAATTTTGTTCAAAGTGTATTTTTATTTTGTGTTGTGGATTGTTTGTAAAAATAATGTTTCTTGGTATTATTTTTTCTGAATCATTGTGTTTCTTTTTTCCCTCTCTTCAGATTTAAACTTAAAATAACAGTTGAAGATCATAGTGGAGAGGGTATTTTCCTTCTCTTTGATCGTGAGGCATCTTATTTGCTTAAGAAATCATGTGCTGACTTGTTTAGTGAGGTCCAAAGAGATGCAAGTGTATGTACTTACTTTGTCTTATGTGTGTTGTTCAGTTTATGGGATGTGATATTTGTTATTTAAACTCTATATTTCTTATGTATTACTTTCAAAATAGCTTGTATGTGGGGATACTTATCCTCCCATTTTCCAAGGGCTCATTGGAAAGAAGTTACTGCTGAAGGTTGATACCAAAGGTATCCCACATGATACATTTTATGGCACTTTCCGAGTTAGAAGAATATGTGATGATCCCACCATTATTACCATGTTTGAACTTCCCAATTATGATGCTGATGACGAGTCTACTCTAAAAAAACGTTACATATTCTTATAATTATCCTTAGACTGTGTAAATTCATGTTTTGTTCATTCTTTCTTTTTATATTCTGTTTTGGTGAATTTTTCTTATGGTCTAATGTATCTTTAAACTCTTATGCCATGTGAATAGGAGCCTGATTTACACAATTCTGTCCCGTTTGGAAAAGGGGATATTGGTATTAAGGAGGAGTCATCAAAGACTTGTATGAAAAGTGAAAAAGTTGCTGGTGAGTGTTGTGGGATTTTATCTAAATCCCCACTTCTTATAGATTTTCTTGCTGAAAAATAACCTGCTGTTTCTGGAGGGTCTGAGTTTGCTGCCTTAATTAATGGTGAAGATGGGAAAGATGAGAAAACACCCACCAATGATACTGTTAGTGATGATCTTTTTGCTGAACTGGATATATTGCTTAGCTAACCAGAAAAGAAAACTTAGATTCTGTTATATAAATTTCTTTTCTCCTTCCTATGTGTGCTGTTTCTAAATGGATTTTGCAATCTTGAGTGACTTTCATAGGTTTTATTATTTTGTTTGTCATAGGAGGTGCTGTCCCATGTTCTCCATGCACGTTGCCAATATGGAGAAAAGCTTACTCATGACAATGATGTTGTCACCTCCAAGGGCAAGAGGAATTTGAATTCCCAATTTGAAGAAGCGGCTACTGTTGCAGATGTGCGTGGGTCCAAGGTTGCCAAGGTTAATGGGGTGTGATTGAAGGTGTTAAATTGAGCTGCTGTGTGTAGGTGTAGGTATTTTACATAGTATATTTATAGGTGATTAAGAAGGCTTGTGATTCCAAATAGATCGAAATGTAATCATACTGGCTGGATGCTGTTTTGGTTTGACTTTTTTAGATTGTGTCCAACAAATAGGATTGTCAGATATAGGGGTTTTCCTTTTGTGTTGGGTCCGGTTATGTGTCAAGTATGTGTATTCTCAACCCCCTTTTTTTGTAACAGTGACTTTGCTAGGGATTGGACACATTTTCAATGTTGTAGGCTGTTTAGGTTACATACTAGGATAGGTTGTCAGATGTTGGGATCCTCCTTATCATAGGAGAGATAGCCATATGTAATTGTTCATATCACTATCAATATTTTCATGAAATGCAGTAGTTTTTTAATTTTTATTTGTTCATTGTTGTATAACTTCATCTTTTCATGTCAATTAGTTATTGGTGTTGATTAGAATACTTTATTTTGTTTGCTTTTCTCCCTAATCAAAGCTGTGTATGGTTATGTAAGTTCTTTCTTTGTGTGTTTAGCTTTTATAAAGTTAACTCCAACACTTACTCCCCCAAAAAAAGATAGAAAATTTGTCGGTAAATAGATTGACAATTTGTTTTCCTATTGACCCCCCTTTTTTTAATACATGTTTTTTCATGGGTACTTAACAATGTTGATGCCTTTTTTTCAATGAATTAGGGGTAGTTTTTGTGGTTTGTGTTTCAAACTCTTTTTTTTAAGTACGTGTAACAAAGATGTCTCAGAATTCTGTTCTTGCTAGAGAATATAGGAGAAATTCTTTGAAAAGAAAGCGAACAGAAAGTCACAATCGAAATGCAAGAGGTCGGTATTGATTTTACTTTTGTGATATTTTTATTATTTTGGTCGAATTTTCAATGATTTTATATCCATTGGAGTCTTTGTAATTTTGTTCCTTTTCTAATGTTTTAGAGGTGTTCCATTCCTCGACGCCTGTTGTTTCTTTGAATGATTATTCGGGTAATTTTTATTGCTCTATCTATATTTTTGCAGTTAATCCTTATGTTTGTAATAATTTATCTGTTTATTTTATATGTTTCCAATGTCTTGTGTTCATTTTTATATTTTAGAAAATTTAGTTGATGTGTCCCAGAATGTTTACCAGAATTCAACGTTTATTTTGTCAGGTACAATAATATCTTTAAGTATTCTATCTGTGTCCAATTTTGTTTTTGTTAAATTATATTTTAAGGTTTTTTGGTTTATATGTAATAACACATTCGTTTGTTGATTTACTATTGTTTTTTTTTGCAGTTTTATACTTAAAAGGTTTGATTTAACTATTAGTAACTCATACAATTCCAAATTAAATATATTAGGAGATTTCTATACTTGATCTTTTTTTAATTTAATATCTCACTTAGTACCTGTTCCGAGGGTCACCTGAAACTGTAGGTCGATCTTGGACGAGACCTTTTGTGTTGGTCGGAGTCGACGTGTCCGGCAGGTGTACAGCGGCCGGAGCTGGTGTGTCCGACTTGTTGGACTTGGTGGTGATGCTGATCCTTCGTCCCCGGAGGGTGGGGGGTACTTGCAAGGGACTCCGATGCTTAAGTTAGCAAGGGTATTAAGCAGGTATTGAGTAGAATCAGAGTATGAGTTATACCTGGGTGCTCCAGTGTATTTATAATGGTGAGATATGGCCTCCTGCGGATAAGATAAGTTAGTTATCTTATCTTATCTTTATCTTATCTTTAAGTGATGTCATCTTTAAGGGAACCACCTTTATCTCTATGGGCTTGGGCTGCCCTTGGATTTGGGGCGCGTTCCTCTATTTGGGCCCTTCATTTGGGCTTTCCTGTGACTTGGCCGAGCTCTTTGAGGAGAGGTTGGGTTGTCCTGACCTGAAGAGGTCGGTCGCTTTGTCTGTCGAACATCCCGGGTCGGACAGCTCAACCCAGGGTATGAATAGTGCCCCTGCTTGAGCTCGGTCTTTCTGTTGAGGTCGAGTTTTTGACTTCGGTCCTTTCATGATGAAGCCGAACTCAAGCATTTTGTCGATTTCTTCTTTTTGTAGAATCTTTTGAATGTAGAACGTTTCCTCTAAAGGCGCGCGCTTTTATATTGGCGTTTTGGGAACGTGCGAGGGTTTAATGCTTTCCTTAATTTTAGCATTAATTGCCCCGTTTCCTTTTGGCTCTTTATTTTGATTTTTGAAAGCCCAGAAATGGTTTCTCTTCTTTTGCCCTTTTCATAACTTCTCTTCTCCGTTCTCTCCGCTCTTCTATTTTTTTGTTTCGCGCTTCTCCTTTTTTCTGTGTTTGCGGCGTCGTTTGGTGTTTCTGGAGCTTCTGTTTTCACCTGGAGTTTCACGTTTCTCCCTGCGACATTGCTCTTTGTTCGCGTTTCTTTGCGAGAAGGTGTTCCCAGATTTCCATCTTCAGTTTCTTTGAAGCTCGCTGCTTTTTCAAGTTGGTACTAACTTTCTTGCTTCTTTCGCGGCTTTACTTTTCATTTTTTGGTGAAGCTTTGATTTTGCATGTTTGAAAGTTTGAACCTTTTCATGATCTTGTTTGTTTGTCGCTGTAAACGTGTTTTCCTTGGCTTTCTTTTGTGCGCTCTTTTGACATTTTCGTCGATTGTTGTTGCTTCTGATAGAGAATCTACATCTTGTTCCTTGCTTTGCTTGATCGTTTTTGTTTCTGACTTTGAGAAAGTTCATACCTTTAGCAATTTCTGCTTGGCGCGTTTTGACGTTCTGGGAATGCTTTTTGTTTGGTACACTGTGATGACTTATGCTTCTGAAAATGCTTGCTTGTTTGAGGTCTTTTTCTTGTTTGAAAAATGCTGGGATGCGAACTTCACACTATTTTTCTGGAAACCTTGCCTTGTTACTGCCTCCAAAGGATGCCCCAGGACTTTGGTTTGAGTCTTGGGGTTTTCCTTTTCTTGCTTTTCATTGCCTAAGAAGTATTGACCGAGTTGTTTTCTCCTTTGTCCGAGATGTTTGTAGTAACCTCATTTTCTTGTCTTACTTGTAAGATTTAGTTGGCCTCATGTCTTCTCGCAATAACATTGTAGAGATGTCTTCCAAAGTTCCCGAGGGGATGTCCGATTGGCTGGACTCCCTTGTTTTGTTGTGTGTTTCCGTTGTGGATGCTGAATTTTGCACAGAGCTGAGGAAGCGTCATAGGATTTGTGGTAACAATGCTCGCGAGGGGGATTACGAGCTTGTTGCTCCTGATTTTGATGAGAGGGTTTGCTTTCCGACTTCCATTGAGAGGGAGCGTCCCTTCTTTTATGCCTATGAATACTTTTTCAGCCAGTTGAATGTTACTTTTCCTTTTACTGCTTTTGAAACCGACCTGTTGTGGTCGTGTAATATTGCTCCATCCCAGCTTCACCCCAATTCCTGGGGTTTTATTAAAATTTTTCAACTTCTCTGCCGTAAACTAGATGTAACACCTTCCCAGACTCTGTTTCTTTATTTGTTTGTTTCTGCTAAGCCTGGCGGTTCTTCAAAAAAAGAAGGCTTCCTGGGTTTCCTTCAGGTCCGCCCAGGGCCACAAAGTTTTTGCTATGTATGATGAGTCTTTTAAGGATTTCAAGAATTACTTCTTTAAGGTTCGTGCTGTCGAGGGGGCCCACCCCTTTTTTCTTGACGAAAATGATGAGCCTTCTTTCCCTCTAGAGTGGCAGAGGGATGTGAGAATGTCTCGTTATACTTGGGAGATGCTTGATGATATTGAGCGTGCTTTTGTTGTTGTTCTTGAGGATCTATGGGGGAAACCGCCCCATCTTGATACAAAAAGGTTTTTGAATGACCCATCCTTGGTTCGGACTGTTTTGGGTATTTGTCTGACTTGTTTCTGTACTTATTTCCTTTTTCTTCCTCTTTTGTAGCTCTTTGTCGTGACTGTTTTTGTGTTTTGTAGAGATGTCAAAGAATAACGACTCTATGAAGGCCTTCAAAAGGGCAAAGAAGGCAACTGCTGCTCTGAACATCTCGGCCAAGGTGGCCGGCGAGGGATCTTCACAGGTCCCCTTGAAGCCCCCGGTGCCGAGTTCCCTTGGGCCGAGAAAAGTAATTCCTACTCCCCAGTTTCATCAGGTCGATCCTCCTCAAACTTCTGCTGCTGCTTCTGGTGCCCCACCTTTGAAAAAGCAAAAAACATCCGAACCCTTTAACTTGGATGCTCCAGACTTTGATGCCATTGAATTTGTTGACCAGCAAATTACCCCCTATGGTGGGCTTTCCATGGACGACGTGTCTCTGTTAAAGCATTTGTATTTTATTACCCAAAATAGTGTGAAGATGGCCCATATGGGTGCGGCTATTTTTCGAACAATTCAGGGGATTATGGTTCATGCTACAAAATCTTTTATGGAGGAAGCCAAGTCAGAGTTTGATCGAATTAAGGGTCTGAAGGAGGAGTTGGAGGTGAAGTTGGCCAAGGTGGAGAAGGAACTGGAGGGTGAGAAGGCCAGCTCTATTGGCCTTGCTGCTTCTCTGAAGCTGGCCGAAGACATGGCTTTGAAACATAAGGATAGCTATGTCTCGGCTTATAGGGAATTGATGCGTCTTCGGGAGGAGTTGGAAACAGCTCGGATTAATTATGGTGAGCTTCAAGGTCACCTTGTGGGTAGTGTAACTGCTGCCTCCGAGAACCTGATGGAGCATGAGTTGTTGCTCCTGATGCCGAGAGATGGTAAGATTGTCCCTAATGACCAGGATGATGAAGAGATTGATCCTCCCCCAGTGCCTTCTCTCAAGGTGTCGACCTCCTCTGTTCCTCCCGTTACATCCGATCCGGATTGCCAGATTCTGAACCGGGATGATGGAACCGTAGATGCCGTGCCCCTTCAGACTCGTCCTCCTTCTCCTCATACTGATGCTGCCGGGAAAGCTCCCGATCTTTAGCTTATCTTTTTCTGGATATTTTGTGTAAATAGCCCGGTTTGTGGGCTTTTTGAACTTTGTTTTGTTTGACGCTTCTAGTTGTCTGTCTTGCAACTCTTTTTTGAAAAATAAAAGTAGCTTCCGAGGTTGGTTTTGTGGTGACCTCTTGAAGCTTTTATCGTTTTATGCATGGTATCTGTTGAAATTTTGCTGTTCTGGCCTCTTTAGGTTGTTTGCGTGCTTTGTAGCTTGGATCCTTTTGAGGCCGTGCCTGTGGGGGGTCCGACTTATTTCTCGGTTTCCTTGCTCTTTAGCGCCTTATGACCGATTTCTTTATGTTGTTCCCCCTCAAAAGCTATTTTCGTGATCCCCTTTTCTGGGCCTTTACTCGGTCTCTTTCAGGGATTATGTTGATAATTTTTTTAGTGGTAGGAGTCCGATTTGGTTATGTCGGTCTCCTTTAAGTTATTTCTGTAATCCTCTTTCTTGGATCTTTGTCAGATCTCTTTCAGGGATTACTTTGATAACTTTTTAATGGTAGGAGTCCGATTTGGTTATGTCGGTCTCCTTTAAGTTATTTCTGTAATCCTCTTTCTTGGATCTTTGTCAGATCTCTTTCAGGGATTACTTTGATAACTTTTTAATGGTAGGAGTCCGATTTGGCTATGTCGGTCTCCTTTAAGTTATTTCTCGTAGTCCTCTTTCTTGGATCTTTGTCAGATCTCTTTCAGGGACTACTTGTATAACTTTTTAGTTTTGGGCTGACTTTGTTATGTCATGCCCTTCTAAGTTAAAGTAATCCTCTTTAATAGGGTTGGCCAAACCTCTTTCCAGGGTTTACTTATAACTTGGGTTGACTTGGTCCGATTTCTGAACGTCGGCCAGTCTTTTAAGTTATTATATTAGCTATCCGTAAGACCTCGTCAGATTCTTTTTTTGGATTGCTTTCGATAACTTCTTACATTATTCTGTGTTCATCTTTGCCGATTTGTAGAAAATGGTTGGCGTCTTTAGATCGTCTTTTGGGTGAATCGCGTTTTCACCTTTATCGGACGATTGTCTTTATCGTGGTCGCGCAGTGAATTTGTTTTTCACTTTCTGCCGACCTGTTGCTTTATAATCGGACGATGAATACTTCAGATTAATGCGTCTTGGAATCTTTGTAAAATATCTAAATAAACTTTATTCAAAGAAAAATGCAAATATATACATGTGGGAATTTCCTTGTTCCTAGGTCTCGACATGGTGCCTCATTAAAAAACCTTTTTAGGAAAAAGAGCGCATCCATTTAGTGAGATCCTTTACCTTTTCTAACTGTAGTACCTTCTTAGGTTGCAGGCGTGCCAAGATCGAGGAAGCTCTCGTCTATCAAGCTCGGACAGTCTGTAGTAGCCCTTCCCCAGTACTTCAATGACTCGGTAAGGTCCTTTCCAGTTTGCTGCCAGCTTTCCTTCTCCGGGTCGAGTTGTTCCAATGTCATTTCTGATTAGGATGAGATCATTCTCTGCAAAACTTCTCGGCACTACCTTTTGATTATATCTGGAAGCCATTCGTTGTTTTAGAGCTTCTTCCCTGATCCAAGCTCTTTCTTGGATTTCGGGTAACAAGTCGAGCTCTTCTCTCTGAAGTTGGGAGTTTGCTTGTTCATTGTAGTGGACTGATGAGCGGATAATTTGTACGCTTTTTGGCATTATTTTTAGTATGTTTCTAGTAGGATTTAGTTAGTTTTTAGTATATTTTTATTAGTTTTTAGTTAAAATTTACTTTTCTGGACTTTACTATGAGTTTGTGTGTTTTTCTATGATTTCAGGTATTTTCTGGCTGAAATTGAGGGACCTGAGCAAAAATCTGATTCAGAGACTGAAAAGGACTGCAGATGCTGTTGGATTCTGACCTCCCTGCACTCGAAGTGAATTTTCTGGAGCTACAGAAGCCCAATTGGCGCGCTCTCAACGGCGTTGGAAAGTAGACATCCTGGGCTTTCCAGCAATATATGATAGTCCATACTTTGCCCAAGATTTGATGGCCCAAACCGGCGTTCAAAGTCACCTTCAGAAATTCCAGCGTTAAACGCCGGAACTGGCACCAAAGTGGGAGTTAAACGCCCAAACTGGCACAAAAGCTGGCGTTTAACTCCGAGAAGAGTCTCTACACGAAAATGCTTCATTGCTCAGCCCAAGCACACACCAAGTGGGCCCGAAAGTGGATTTTTATGTCATTTACTCATCTTTGTAAACCTTAGGCTACTAGTTTTCTATAAGTAGGACCTTTTACTATTGTATTTTCATCTTGGTTCTTCTGGTTCCCTCTTTGGGACCGAAGCCAATGATCACTTTTGTTCTTATGTATTTTCAACGGTAGAGTTTCTACACACCATAGATTAAGGTGTAGAGCTCTGCTGTACCTCGAAGTATTAATGCAATTACTATGGTTCTTCTATTCAATTCCGCTTGTTCTTGTTCTAAGATATCACTTGTTCTTCAACTTGATGAATGTGATGATCCGTGACACTCATCATCATTCTCACCTATGAACGTGTGCCTGACAACCACCTCCGTTCTACCTTAGATTGGGTGAATATCTCTTGGATTCCTGATACACGATGCATGGTTGATCGCCTGACAACTGAGTGCTCGCCTGACAACCGAGCCAGCCATTCCGTGAGATCAGAGTCTTCGTGGTATAGGCAAGAACTGATGGCGGCATTCAAGAGAATCCGGAAGGTCTAACCTTGTCTGTGGTATTCTGAGTAGGATTCAATGATTGAATGACTGTGACGTGCTTCAAACTCCTGAGGGCGGGGCGTTAGTGACAGACGCAAAAGAATCACTGGATTCTATTCCGGCCTGATCGAGAACCGACAGATGGATAGCCGTGCCGTGACAGGGTGCGTTGAACATTTCCACTGAGAGGATGGGAGGTAGCCACTGACAACGGTGAAACCCTTGCATAAGCTTGCCATGGAAAGGAGTAAGAAGGATTGGATGAAGACAGTAGGAAAGCAGAGAGACGGAAGGGACACAGCATCTTCATGCGCTTATCTGAAATTCCCACCAATGAATTACATAAGTATCTCTATCTTTATCTTTATGTTTTATTCATCATCTATACCCATTTAAGTCTGCCTGACTAAGATTTACAAGGTGACCATAGCTTGCTTCATACCAACAATCTCCGTGGGATCGACCCTTACTCGCGTAAGGTTTATTACTTGGACGACCCAGTGCACTTGCTGGTTAGTTGTGCGGAGTTGTGATGAAGAGTTGAGATTGCAATGAGCGTACCATGTTGATGGCGCCATGATGATCACAATTTCGTGCACCAAGTTTTTGGCGCCGTTGCCGGGGATTGTTCGAGTATGGACAACTGACGGTTCATCTTGTTGCTTAGATTAGGTATTTTTCTTCAGAGTTCTTAAGAATGAATTCTAGTGTTTCAAGGTGATGTTCTTATCATCACCAAAGCTGATTGATCTTCATCAATTTAGCTCTTGAATGCAATGTTCTGCTGAAGCTTGGCTAGCCATGTCTAATTTCTTTAGACTAAAGTTTTAGACTAACATTGCATGATTCCTGGAATTCTCATTAAGAATTTTGATACCTTTATTTTCTTCTTCTACTTAATTTTCGAAAAATCCAAAAAAATTTCAAAATCATAAAAACCAAAAATATTTTATGTTTCTTGTTTGAGTCTAGTGTCTAATTTTAAGTTTGGTGTCTTGCATGCATTGTTTATTTGATCTTGGTTCTATTTTCAAGTCAATAGTACAGGGAACTGAAGATTCAGAACATGCAGCAGAGGAATTACACAGAAAAAGCTGGGCGTTCAAAACGCCCAGTGAAGAAGGACAGACTGGCGTTTAAACGCCAGCCAGGGTGCCTGGTTGGGCGTTTAACGCCCAAAAAGGTAGTGCATTGGGCGTTAAACGCCAGAATGTGCACCATTCTGGGCGTTTAACGCCAGGATGGCACAAGGGGGAGGATTTTGTTTTCAAATCAATTTTTTTTTTCAAGTTTTAAAAGTTTTTCAAAATCAAATCTTTTTCAAATCATATCTTTTCAATCAAATGTTTTCAAAATCAATTTCTTTCCTTTTTCAAAGATACTTGCTATCAATTAATGATTTGATTCAACATTTCAAGTATGTTGCCTTTTCTGTTGAGAAAGGTTTAATGTTTGAATCATATCTTTTCTTGTTAGGCAAGTCATTAATTTTTAAAATCAAATCTTTTTAAAATTGTTTTCAAATAATATATTTTCAATCACATATTTTTTAAAACCAATCATATCTTCTTAACCTCATCTTTTTCAAAATAGTTTTCAATCAAATCTTTTTGACTTCTAATTTCAAAATCTTTTTCAAAAATCACTTGATTTCTTTCCCACTCTTATTTTCGAAAATTAATTAGTGTTTTTCAAAATGTTTTCAAATTCTTTAACTTAATTTTTGAAAAAGCTCTTCCTCTCTTCTCACATCCTTCTATTTATGGAGTACCACTCCTCCTCAATGCACAATTCGAACTCTATCTGACTAAGTTCGAATTCTTCTCCTTCTTTCTTCCATTTTTCTTTTCCTCTGACACCTCAAGGAATCTCTATACTGTGACATAGAGGATTCCATATCTCTTTCATATGAGCAGGAACAAAGACAAAGGCATTCTTGTTGAAGCTGACCCTGAACCTGAAAGGACCTTGAAGCGAAAGCTAAGAGAGGCTAAGGCACAACTCTCTGCAGAGGACCTAACAGAAATCTTCAAAGAAGAAGAACCCATGGCAGCCGAAAACAACAACAATGCCAACAATGCAAGGAAGGTGCTGGGTGACTTTACTGCACCTACTCCCGACTTCTATGGGAGAAGCATCTCTATCCCTGCCATTGGAGCAAACAACTTTGAGCTTAAGCCTCAATTAGTTTCTCTAATGCAACAGAATTGCAAGTTTCATGGACTTCCATTGGAAGATCCTCATCAGTTTTTGGCTGAGTTCTTGCAAATCTGTGACACTGTCAAGACTAATGAGGTTGACCCTGAGGTCTACAGACTTATGCTATTCCCTTTTGCTGTAAGAGACAGAGCTAGGACATGGTTGGACTCACAACCTAAAGAAAGCCTAGACTCATGGGAAAAGCTAGTCAATGCCTTCTTGGCAAAGTTCTTTCCACCTCAAAAATTGAGTAAGCTTAGAGTGGAAGTCCAAACCTTCAGGCAGAAGGATGGAGAATCCCTCTATGAAGCTTGGAAAAGATACAAACAATTGATCAGAAAATGTCCTTCTGTAATGCTTTCTGAATGGAGCGTCATAGGTATTTTCTATGATGGTCTCTCTGAACTATCCAAGATGTCTTTGGATAGCTCTGCTGGAGGATCTCTTCATTTGAAGAAGACGCCTACAGAAGCTCAAGAGCTGATTGAAATGGTTGCAAATAACCAATTCATGTACACTTCTGAAAGGAATCCTGTGAACAATGGAACTAATCAGAAGAAAGGAGTTCTTGAGATTGATACTCTGAATGCCATTCTGGATCAGAACAAGATATTGACTCAACAAGTCAATTTGATCTCTCAAAGTCTGTCTGGAATGCAAAATGCACCAAGCAGTACTAAGGATGCTTCATCTGAAGAAGAAGCTTATGATCCTGAGAACCCTTCAATGGAAGAGGTGAATTACATGGGAGAACCCTATGGAAACACCTATAATCATTCATGGAGGAATCATCCAAATCTTTCATGGAAGGATCAACAGAGACCTCAACAAGGTTTCAACAATAATAATGGTGGAAGAAACAGGTTTGGCAATAGCAAGCCTTTTCCATCATCTTCTCAGCAACAGACAGAGAGTTCTAAGCAGAGTAACTCTGACTTAGCAACCATGGTCTCTGATCTAATCAAAACCACTCAAAGTTTCATGACTGAAACAAGGTCCTCCATTAGAAATTTGGAGGCACAAGTGGGACAGCTGAGCAAGAAAATTACTGAACTCCCCCTAGTACTCTTCCAAGCAATACAGAAGAAAATCCAAAAGGAGAGTGCAAGGCCATCAACATGGCCGAATTTGGAGAGGAAGGAGAGGAAGTGAACGCCACTGAGGAAGACCTCAATGGGCATGCACTAGCCTCCAATAAGTTCCCTAATGAGGAACCATGGGAATCTGAGGCTCAAAATGAGACCATAGAGATTCCAGTGGACTTACTTCTGCCTTTCATGAGCTCTGATGAGTATTCCTCCTCTGAAGAGGATGAGTATGTCACTGAAGAGCAAGTTGCTAAATACCTTGGAGCAATCATGAAGCTAAATGACAAGTTATTTGGAAATGAGACTTGGGAGAATGAACCTCCTTTGCTCACCAAAGAACTGGATGACTTGTCTAGGCAGAAATTACCTCAAAAGAGACAAGACCCTGGGAAGTTTTCACTACCTTGTACCATAGGCACCATGACCTTCAAGAAGGCTCTGTGTGACTTAGGGTCAAGTGTAAACCTCATGCTGACAAACCCCGTTTTGACGGTTTATCTTGTATTGATTTTAGGGGATTTTATAACCTTTCACCCTCATTTATCCATTGAAATAGCATGGTTTTGTGATTGTCTCCTTATTTATGCTTAGATGTGAAAACATGCTTTTCAACCCTTAACTTGATGGTTTTAATCTCCCTTTGATTCCACTAGATGCCTTGATATGTTTGTTAGTGATTTCAGATTGAAAAGGCTAGGAATGGATCAAAGGAGTGAAGAGGGAAAGCATGCAAAGTGGAGAAATCATGAAAAGTCAAAGAAGTTGAACTCGCCCATGGACGCGCGCGCGCACCTGGCGCTTGCGCGCACCTGCGAAACACTCCATGGACGCGTACGCGTCGGTGTTGGTTTATGATTTTTTAATGAAAACGTGGCCAACGAATTCTGAAGGGTTGTGGGGCCCAATCCCAACCAACTTTGGCGCCAAAGATGCTATTTAAAGCCAAGGATTGAAGAGAAAAGGGGGATTGGAACTCATTAGTTCATACACACACATTAGGATTAGTTTAGAAGTAGTTTCTAGAGAGAGAAGCTCTCACTTCTCTCTAGAAGTAGGATTAGGATTAGGATTAGTTCTTAGATTTAGGTTTTAATCTTTACTTTCTTCCATTTCTATCTCTCAATTCTTTGTAGTTACATTCATTCTTCTTCCATTCTTTTCTTGTAATTTCCTTTATGTTGTTCTTATGTTTTGTTGTAGATCTACTTTTGTTCATTCCTTTCTCTTTCAATTCAATAAGAGGTAACTCATGTAGATCCTTCTTCCTTTATTTGTTGTTGTTAATTCTTTACATTTGATTGTTGTTAGAATTGATTCTTGTTGTCAATTTACTATGCTTTCCTTTTATGCCTTCCAAGTGTTTGATGAAATGCTTGGTTGGATTTTAGAGTAGAATTTTATACTCTTGGCTTGGAAAGGTAACTTAGGAACTCTTGAGTTACTAATGTCCAAGTGATTGATGATTGGGAGCCATTGACTCTAGTTCTCACTAATTGAATTAGTGGAGAGTTAGGACTTATGGACTAGGATTGATATAGCTCATTTGACTTTCCTTTACTACTAGTTAGAGGATGATTTAATGAGATTAATCCTTGCCAATTCTCATATTGTGGTTAGTAATTAGGATAGAGATCCTTGACCACCAACCCTTGCCAAGACCTTTTTAGCCATTAGTTTACTTTCTTGCCATTTATCTTTCATGCTCTTATCTAAAACCCCAAAATACATTTCTAACCAATAACAAGACACTTTATTGTAATTCCTAGGGAGAACGACCCGAGGTTTGAATACTTCGGTTATTAATTTTAGGGGTTTGTTACTTGTGACAAACAATCTTTTGTATGAAAGGATTATTGTTGGTTTAGAAACTATACTTGCAACGAGAATTCATTTGTGAAATTCTAAACCGTCAAAAATCCAATCGTCACATGCCTCTCTCTGTAATGGAGAAGCTAAGGATCTTTGAGGTACAAGCTGCAAGAATCTCACTAGAGATGGCAGACAATTCAAGAAAACAAGCTTATGGACTTGTAGAGGATGTTCTGGTAAAGATTGAAGACCATTACATCCCTGCTGATTTCATAGTCCTAGAGACTGGGAAGTGCATGGATGAATCCATCATCCTTGGCAAACCCTTCCTTGCCACAGAAAAGGCTGTGATTGATGTTGATGGAGGTGAACTGATCATTCAAGTGAATGAAGAATCCTTTGTGTTTAAGGCTCAAGGATATCCCTCTGTCACCATGGAGAGGAAGCATGAAGAGCTTCTCTCAAATCAGAGTCAAACAGAGCCCCCACAGTCAAACTCCAAGTTTGGTGTTGGGAGGCCACAACCAAACTCTAAGTTTGGTGTTGAACCCCCACATTCAAACTCTAAGTTTGGTGTTGGGAGGTTCCAACATTGCTCTGAGGAAATGTGAGGCTCCATGAGAGCCCTCTGTCAAGCTACTGACATTAAAGAAGCGCTTGTTGGGATGCAACCCAATGTTATATTTTATATATTTTTCTTTGTTATTTTATTTTATTTTGTAGGTTGATGATCATGAGAAGTCACAAAATCAATTGAAAAAGCAAAAACAAAATGAAAAACAGGAAGAAAAACAGCACACCCTGGAGGAAGAACCTACTGGCGTTTAAACGCCAGTAAGGCTAGCAGGTGGGCGTTTAACGCCCAGTCTGGCACCATTCTGGGCGTTTAACGCCAGAAAGGGGCACCAGACTGGCGTTAAACGCCAGGAAAGGGCAAGAATCTGGCGTTAAACACCAGAAATGGGCACCAGCCCGGCGTTTAACGCCAGAATTGGCTAAAAACGCAATTTTGCATGCCATTTGGTGCAGGGATGACTTTTCCTTGACACCTTAGGATCTGTGGACCCCACAGGATCCCCACCAACCCCACCACCCTCTCTCTTCTTCACCCAATCACCTCAATACCTCTTCCCCAAAAACCCTTCACCTATCAAATCCCATCTTTCTCTTCACCACTCACATCCATCCTTCATAAAACCCCACCTACCTCACCTTCAAATTCAAACCACTTTCCCTCCCAAACTCACCCTCCCATAGCCGAACCATAACCCTTCCCCCACTCCTATATATACCCATCTTCACTCCTTCATTTTCCCACAACCTAAACACCACTTCTTCCCCTTTTTGGCCGAACACTAAGCCATTCCCTTCTTTCTCATTTCTTCTTCTTCTACTCTCTTCTTTCTTCTTTTGCTCGAGGACGAGCAAACCTTTTAAGTTTGGTGTGGTAAAAGCATTGCTTTTTGTTTTTCCATAACCATTTATGACATCCAAGGCCGGAGAAACCTCTAGAAAGAGGAAAGAGCTTCTACCTCCGAGTCATGGGAGATGGAGAGATTCATCTCAAGGGATGCACCTTCCTACACAAAACTACTGGGAGCAAATTAAACACCTCCCTAGGAGAACTGAGTTCCAACATGGGACAACTAAGGGTGGAGCACCAAGAACATTCCATCCTCCTCCATGAAATTAGAAAAGATCAAAGAATCATGAGAGAGGAGCAACAAAGACAAGGAAGAGATATAGAGGAGCTCAAGCACTCCATAGGATCTTCAAGAGGAAGAACAAGCCGCCATCACTGAGGTGGACCCGTTCTTTAATCTCCTTGTTCTTTATTTTCTTGTTTTTCGAATTTTTATGCTTATGTTTGTCCATGTTTGTGTCTTATGATCATTAGTGTCTTAGTGTCTATGCCTTAAAGTTATGAATGTCCTATGAATCCATCACCTTTCTTAAATGAAAAATGTTTTAATAACAAAAGAACAAGAAGTACAGGATTTCGAATTCATCTTTAAAACTAGCTTAATTAGTTTGATGTGGTGGCAATACTTTTTGTTTTCTGAGTGTATGCTTGAACAGTGCATGTCTTTTGAATTTGTGGTTCATGAATGTTGGCTCTTGAAAGAATGATGAAAAAGGAGACATGTTACTGAGGATCTGAAAAATCATAAAAATGATTCTTGAAGCAAGAAAAAGCAGTGAATACAAAAAAAAAAGAAGGAGAAAAACGAAAAAGAAAAAAAGGGGAGAAAGAAAAAGAAAAGAAAAAGAAAGAAATAAAGTTGTGATCCAAGGCAAAAAGAGTGTGCTTAAGAACCCTGGACACCTCTAATTGGGGACTTTAGCAAAGCTGAATCACAATCTGAAAAGGTTCACCCAATTATGTGTCTGTGGCATGTATGTATCCGGTGGTAATACTGGAAGACAGAGTGCTTTGGGCCACGGCCAAGACTCAATAAGTAGCTGTGTTCAAGAATCATCATACTTAACTAGGAGAATCAATAACACTATCTGGATTCTGAGTTCCTAAAGAAGCCAATCATTCTTAATTTCAAAGGATAAAGTGAGATGCCAAAACTGTTCGGAGGCAAAAAGCTACTAGTCCCGCTCATCTAATTTGGAGCTAAGTTTCATTGATAATTTGGAGTCTATAGTATATTCTCTTCTTTTTATCTTATTTGATTTTCAGTTGCTTGGGGACAAGCAACAATTTAAGTTTGGTGTTGTGATGAGCGGATAATTTGTACGCTTTTTGGCATTGTTTTTAGTATGTTTCTAGTAGGATTTAGTTAGTTTTTAGTATATTTTTATTAGTTTTTAGTTAAAATTCACTTTTCTGGACTTTACTATGAGTTTGTGTGTTTTTCTGTGATTTCAGGTATTTTCTGGCTGAAATTGAGGGACCTGAGCAAAAATCTGATTCAGAGACTGAAAAGGACTGCAGATGCTGTTGGATTCTGACTTCCCTGCACTCGAAGTGGATTTTCTGGAGCTAAAGAAGCCCAATTGGCGCGCTCTCAACGGCGTTGAAAAGTAGACATCCTGGGCTTTCCAGCAATATATGATAGTCCATACTTTGCCCAAGATTTGATGGCCCAAACCGGCGTTCAAAGTCACCTTCAGAAATTCCAGCGTTAAACGCCGGAACTGGCACCAAAGTGGGAGTTAAACGCCCAAACTGGCACAAAAGCTGGCGTTTAACTCCGAGAAGAGTCTCTACACGAAAATGCTTCATTGCTCAGCCCAAGCACACACCAAGTGGGCCCGGAAGTGGATTTTTATGTCATTTACTCATCTTTGTAAACCTTAGGCTACTAGTTTTCTATAAGTAGGACCTTTTACTATTGTATTTTCATCTTGGTTCTTCTGGTTCCCTCTTTGGGACCGAAGCCAATGATCACTTTTGTTCTTATGTATTTTCAACGGTGGAGTTTCTACACACCATAGATTAAGGTGTGGAGCTCTGCTGTACCTCGAAGTATTAATGCAATTACTATGGTTCTTCTATTCAATTCCGCTTGTTCTTGTTCTAAGATATCACTTGTTCTTCAACTTGATGAATGTGATGATCCGTGACACTCATCATCATTCTCACCTATGAACGTGTGCCTGACAACCACCTCCGTTCTACCTTAGATTGGGTGAATATCTCTTGAATTCCTGATACACGATGCATGGTTGATCGCCTGACAACCGAGTGCTCGCCTGACAACCGAGCCAGCCATTCCGTGAGATCAGAGTCCTCGTGGTATAGGCAAGAACTGATGGCGGCATTCAAGAGAATCCGGAAGGTCTAACCTTGTCTGTGGTATTCTGAGTAGGATTCAATGATTGAATGACTGTGACGTGCTTCAAACTCCTGAGGGCGGGGCGTTAGTGACAGACGCAAAAGAATCACTGGATTCTATTCCGGCCTGATCGAGAACCGACAGATGGATAGCCGTGCCGTGACAGGGTGCGTTGAACATTTCCACTGAGAGGATGGGAGGTAGCCACTGACAACGGTGAAACCCTTGCATAAGCTTGCCATGGAAAGGAGTAAGAAGGATTGGATGAAGACAGTAGGAAAGCAGAGAGACGGAAGGGACACAGCATCTTCATGCGCTTATCTGAAATTCCCACCAATGAATTACATAAGTATCTCTATCTTTATCTTTATGTTTTATTCATCATCTATACCCATTTAAGTCTGCCTGACTAAGATTTACAAGGTGACCATAGCTTGCTTCATACCAACAATCTCCGTGGGATCGACCCTTACTCGCGTAAGGTTTATTACTTGGACGACCCAGTGCACTTGCTGGTTAGTTGTGCGGAGTTGTGATGAAGAGTTGAGATTGCAATGAGCGTACCATGTTGATGGCGCCATTGATGATCACAATTTCGTGCACCAAGTTTTTGGCGCCGTTGCCGGGGATTGTTCGAGTATGGACAACTGACGGTTCATCTTGTTGCTTAGATTAGGTATTTTTCTTCAGAGTTCTTAAGAATGAATTCTAGTGTTTCAAGGTGATGTTCTTATCATCACCAAAGCTGATTGATCTTCATCAATTTAGCTCTTGAATGCAATGTTCTGCTGAAGCTTGGCTAGCCATGTCTAATTTCTTTAGACTAAAGTTTTAGACTAACATTGCATGATTCCTGGAATTCTCATTAAGAATTTTGATACCTTTATTTTCTTCTTCTACTTAATTTTCGAAAAATCCAAAAAAATTTCAAAATCATAAAAACCAAAAATATTTTATGTTTCTTGTTTGAGTCTAGTGTCTAATTTTAAGTTTGGTGTCTTGCATGCATTGTTTATTTGATCTTGGTTCTATTTTCAAGTCAATAGTACAGGGAACTGAAGATTCAGAACATGCAGCAGAGGTATGTGGTGGCTAATTTTGAAAGGGCGTCAGCTCGGGCATTTTGCTCACGAGGTATGTGGTGGATCCTATATTCCCCGAGTTGTCCGAGCTGTTCTTTGGTTTTATCCAAATATTTTTTCATGGTCGGATCTTTGGCTTGGTAGTTTCCTGTTATTTGTGAGGTGATGACTTGTGAGTCACTGTAGATGTTGAGCTTCCGAGCTCCAACCTCCCTAGCCAACTTCAGACCAGCTAATAGTGCTTCGTATTCTGCCTGGTTATTTGAGGCCGGGAATCCGAATTTAAGGGAGAGCTCCAGTTGAGTTCCTTGGTTGTTCTCAACTATCACACCTGCATCGCTTCCTGTTTTATTCAAGGATCCGTCTACGTATATGTTCCATTCTATGGGGATTTTCGGGATGTCTGTAAATTCTGCGATGAAGTCGGCCAGGTGTTGCGATTTGATTGCTGTACGCGCCTCGTATTGGAGGTCGAATTCGGACAACTCGATTGCCCATTGTAGGATTCTTCCTGCTAGATCTATTTTCTGTAATATCCCTTTTAGGGGTTGGTTGGTTCAAACTTTAATGGTATGCGTTTGGAAATATGGGCGAAGCCGCCGGGATGTGAGGATCAGAGCGTAGGCAAACTTTTCTATTTTCTGGTAGTTCAGCTCGGATCCCTGTAGTGCTTTACTAATGAAGTAGACGGGTTTTTGCCCATGTTCGTCTTCTCTGACTAGTGCTGAGGCTATTGCCCGGCTCCCTACTGCGAGATATAATATGAGCGGTTCTCCTTCTCGTGGCCGAGATAGGATAGGTGGCCGTCCTAAGAACTCCTTGAAGTCTAGGAAGGCTTGCTCACATTCTGTCGTCCATTCGAACTGTTTTCCCTTTCTTAAAGTAGCATAGAAGGGAAGAGATCTTATCGCAACTCCTGCTAAGAATCGGGATAGAGCGGCCAACCTCTCGTTGAGTTGTTGTACTTCTTTGATACAGGTTGGGCTCTTCATGTTGAGTATGGCTCGACACTTGTCTGGATTTGCTTCAATCCCCCTTTGTGTGAGCATGAAGCCCAAGAATTTTCTGGCTTCTACTGCGAAGGTGCATTTTGCGGGATTGAGCCGCATGTTGTGTTTCCTGATAGTGTAAAAGACTTGAGTCAGGTCGGATAACAATGTATCTTCGCTTTGTGTCTTTATCAACATGTCGTCTACATAAACTTCCATGATTTTTCCAATGTGATCTGAGAAAACTTTATTCACTAGCCTTCGGTGTTACGATGTAACAGTAGTTTGCTTTCGGTGTTAGGAACGAGGTTTTTTCTTGATCTGGTGGATACATGGGGATTTGGTTGTACCCTGAATATGCGTCCATGAATGAGAGATACTTATATCCTGATGAAGCATCCACTAGAGTGTCGATGCTTGGGAGTGGGTAGGGGTCTTTTGGGCAGGCTTTGTTGAGGTCGGTGTAGTCGGTGCACATTCGTCACTTCCCATTTGACTTTTTCACCAAGACGACGTTTGCTAGCCATAGTGGATATTTGACTTCCCTTATGAACCCGGCCTCAAGTAGCGCTTGTACTTGTTCTTCTACAGCCTGAGCTCGTTCTGGTCCGAGTTTTCTTTGTCTTTGTTGTACCGGCCGGGATCCCAGATAGACTGCCAATTTGTGGCTCATTAGTTCGGGATCAATACCTGGCATGTCGGCAGCTTTCCATGCGAAGAGATCAACATTATCTTGTAGGAACCGTATTAGTGATTCCTTTATGTCTCCTTTCAGGATCGTGCCAATATTAGTTGTTTTATCCGAGGTGTCTCCGATCTGGATTCTTTCTACTTCTCCTTCGGGTTGTGGTCGGAATTCTTCTCGCCTCTGAACTCCACCGAGCTCGATTGTGTGGAACTCTCCTCCTTCACCTCGGAGGTTTAGGCTTTCGTTATAACAGCGACGTGCCATTTTTTGATCTGCCTTTATCGTAGCTATCCCTTCCGCAGTTGGGAATTTCATACATAGATGTGGGGTTGAAACTATTGCGCCGAGTTGATTTAACGTTGTCCGACCTATTAAGGCATTGTAGGCTGAGCTTACGTCGACCACGATGTAGTCTATCTTGAGTGTTCTGGATTAGTTCCCCTTTATTGTATGCAGCGATACGTATCCCAACGGTTGAACATCTCCTAGTCCGAACAGGCTGTTCGGGTATGCTCTTAGCTCTTTTTCGTCTAGACCGAGTTTGTCGAAGGCAGTTTTGAATAAGATGTCGGCAGAGCTTCCCTGGTCAATTAATGTACGGTGAAGGTTGGCGTTTGCCAGTATGATCGTAATGACCATGGGGTCGTCGTGTCCCGAGATGATTCCGGATGCGTCTTCCTTAGTAAACGTGATTGCTGGGATGTCTGGGGCTTCCTTTTTCCCTTCGACGTGGTATACTTCTTTGAGGTGTCGCTTTCGGGATGATTTGGAGATTCCTCCTCCGGCAAATCCACCGTGTATTACGTGAACGTGTCTTTCCGGTGTGCGAGGTGATCGTTCAGATCGTCCAACATCCTCATCCCTTCTTCTTTTTCTTGGTTCGTCATCCCGATTGGCCAAAAACCGATCTAGCTTTCCCTCTCTTACTAGTTTTTCTATGACGTTTTTCAAGTCGAAGCATTCATTGGTAGAATGCCCTCGAAGTCGGTGATACTCACAGTATTCATTCCGATTTCCTCCTCCTCTTTTGCCTTTAAGTGGCCGAGCTGGAGGGATTTTCTCTGTATGGCAGACTTCTTTGTAAACATATACCAAGGATACCTGGTGGACGAAATTGTGATCCATGTTCTAATTATTTTGAGATGAAGGCTTCTAAGGGGCACCAGCTGAATTCACAACTCCGTTCAACTAACCAGCAAGTGTACTGGGTCGTCCAAGTAATAAACCTTACGTGAGTAAGGGTCGATCCCACAGAGATTGTTGGTATGAAGCAAGCTATGGTCACCTTGTAGATCTCAGTCAGGCGGATTAAACATTATTTATGGGTTCGAAGATAGAAATAAAGATTAGAAATAAGAAAAGGGATAGAATACTTATGTAGATTCATTGGTAGGAATTTCAGATAAGCATATAGAGATGCTGTATGGCTCAAGGACGCCTGCTTTCCCACTGCTTCTACTCAATCCTTCTTACTCCTTTCCATGGCAAGCTGTGTATAGGGGTTCACCATCAGCGGTGGCTACTTTCAATCCTCTCGGGAAAATATCCTATGCGGCTGTCACTCGCACAGCTAATCATCTGGAGGCATCACCCATGGTTGATGGCTACATCCCATCCTCGCAGTGAAAACTAATGCTCACGCATTCTGTCACAGTACGGCTAATCACTGGTTGGTTCCCGCGCCTACTGGAATAGAATCCATTGATTCTTTTGCGTCTGTCACTAACGCCCAGTACTTGCAAGTTTGAAACACATCACAGTCATTCGTTACCGGAATCCTACTCGGAATACCACAGACAAGGTGAGACTTTCCGGATTCCCAGGATCCTACTCGGAATACCACAGACAAGGTTAGACTTTCCGGATCCTCATAAATGCCGCCATCTATCTAGCTTATACCACGAAGATTCTGTTGGGGAATCTAAGAGATACACACTCAAGCTCTGTTGCATGTAGAACGTAAGTGGTTGTCAATCACGCGCGTTCATAAGTGAGAATGATAATGAGGGTTATCTGACTCATCACATTCATCATGTTCTTGGGTACGAATGAATATCTTGGAATAAGAATAAGAGAGATTTGAATAAAAGAAAATAGAACTTCATTAATACTTGAGGTACAGCAGAGCTCCACACCCTTAATCTATGGTGTGCAGAAACTCCACCGTTGAAAATACATAAGTGAAAGAGGTTCAGGCATGGCCGAATGGCCAGCCCTCTCCATGATCAAGTGACCGAATGAATAAAAAGTTAAAGTGGTCAAAAAGATGGTCAAAAGATGTCTAATACAATAGATGAATGTCCTATATATACTAGACTAGCTACTAGGGTTTACATGAGTAAGTAATTGATGCATAAATCCACTTCCGGGGCCCACTTGGTGTATGTTTGGGCTGAGCTTGATCAATCCACGAGCTGAGGCTTCTCTTGGAGTTGAACTTCGAGTTATGACGTGTTTTGGGCGTTCAACTCCGGATCATGACGTTTTTCTGGCGTTTAACTCCAGACAGCAGCATGTACTTGGCGTTCAACGCCAAGTTACGTCGTCATTCTTCGAATAAAGTATGAACTATTATATATTGCTGGAAAGCCCTGGATGTCTACTTTCCAACGCCGTTGAGAGCGCGCCAATTGGAGTTCTGTAGCTCCAGAAAATCCATTTCGAGTGCAGGGAGGTCAGAATCCAACAGCATCAGCAGTCCTTTTGTCAGCCTTTTTCAGAGTTTTGCTCAAATCCCTCAATTTCAGTCAGAATTTACCTGAAATCACAGAAAAACACACAAACTCATAGTAAAGTCCAGAAATGTGAATTTAACATAAAAACTAAGGAAAACTTCCCTAAAAGTAGCTTGAACTTACTAAAAACTACCTAAAAACAATGCCAAAAAGCGTATAAATTATCCGCTCATCACAACACCAAACTTAAATTGTTGCTTGTCCCCAAGCAACTGAAAATCAAATAGGATAAAAAGAAGAGAATATACTATAAATTCAGAAATATCAATGAATGTTAATTATAATTAGATGAGCGGGACTTGTAGCTTTTTGCCTCTGAACAGTTTTGGCATCTCACTTTTTCCTTTGAAGTTTATGAATGATTGGCTTCTCTAGGAACTTAGAATTTCGGATAGTGTTATTGACTTTCCTAGTTAAGCATGTTGATTCTTGAACACAGCTACTTATGAGTCTTGGCCGTGGCCCTAAGCACTTTGTTTTCCAGTATTACCACCGGATACATAAATGCCACAGACACATAACTGGGTGAACCTTTTTAGATTGTGACTCAACTTTGCTAGAGTCCCCAGTTAGTGGTGTCCAGAGCTCTTAAGCACACTCTTTTGCTTTGGATCACGACTTTAACCACTCAGTCTCAAGCTTTTCACTTGGACCTTCATGACACAAGCACATGGTTAGGGACAGCTTGATTTAGCCGCTTAGGCCTGGATTTAATTTCCTTAGGCCCTCCTATCCATTGATGCTCAAAGCCTTGGATCCTTTTTACCCTTGCCTTTTGGTTTTAAGGGCTATTGGCTTTTTTCTACTGCTCCTTCTTTTTTTTTTTTTCGAATGCTTCTTCTTTTTCACTGCTTTTTCTTGCTTCAAGAATCAATTTCATGATTTTTCAGATCATCAATAACATTTCTCTTTGTTCATCATTTTTTCAAGAGCCAACAATTTTAACACTCATAAACAACAATATCAAAAGACATATGCACTGTTCAATCATTCATTCAGAAAACAAAAAGTATTGTCACCACATCAATATAATTAAATTAAATTCAATAATAAATTCGAAATTTATGTACTTCTTGTTCTTTTGAATTAAAACATTTTTCATTTAAGAGAGGTGAAGGATTAATGGAATTTATTCATAGCTTTAAGGCATGGTTACATACTAATGATCATGAAGTAGAGACACAAAACATAGATAAACACAATATTAAAAACCGAAAACAGAAAGAAATAAAGAACAAGGAATGAATCCACCTGAGTGAGGGTGGCGCCTTCTTGAAGGTCCAATGGTGCTTTTTGAGCTCCTCTATGTCTCTTCCTTGCTTCTGTTGAATGATTCATAGTAATTTCGGTGTTTCTACCCTTAGTTGCTTCCAATATTTGTGTGGAGGACAACTTATTCCTTGAGGTATCTCAGGGATCTCTTGATTTGCAGCCACATGTTCTACCACTGAGCTATGACGGCTTATATTTTATCTCCCAAAACTCAAAGGTGGAAGCTTTTGTCTTCCCTTTGAGGTTTTTCTGGCCTTAGGTGCCATTGATGGTAATGGAAAAAGCAAAAAAAGCTATGCTTTTACCACACCAAACTTAAAATATTGCTCGCCCTCGAGCAAGAGAAGAAAGAAGAGAAGAAGAAGAAGAAGAAGAAAAAGGAGGTGAGTGAGGGGAGATGGATTCGGCTATATGGGTGGGATTGGGTGGGAAAGAGTAGTTGAATTGTAAAGGTAGGTGGGGTGTATGGGGAAGAGTGGATAGATGGGTGGTGAAGAATGTTGGGAATTGTGACATGGGGAATAGTCATCACAAAAACTAGGATTAGGAGGTAAGGTGGGAATATGTTAGGTGGGGATCCTGTGGGGTCCACAGATCCTGAGGTGTCAAGGAATTCCATCCCTGCACCAAATAGGCATGTAAAATGCCTTCATGCATCATTCTGGCGTTCAAACGCCCATTGATGCATGTTCTGGGCGTTCAACGCCCATGTAATGCATGTTTCTGGCGTTGAACGCCAGTTTCATGCTTGTTCCTGGCGTTCAGCGCCAGTTTGTCCTCTCTGTGCACCATCCTGGCGTTTAACGCCAGGTTGTTGCTTGTTTTGGGCGTTCAGCGCCAGAATGGTGCTCTGTTCTGGCGTTGAACGCCGGCCAGATGCACCTTACTGGCGTTGAACGCCAGTCTGCGCTACCTCCAGGGTGAAAAATTTTTTCTTCTGTTTTTGACTCTGTTTTTAATTTTTTTGATTTTTTTCGTGACTCCTCATGATCATGTACCTAATAAAACACAAAAATAACAAGGAAACAAAATAAGATAAAATTAGATAATTAAAATTGGGTTGCCTCCCAACAAGCGCTTCTTTAATGTCAGTAGCTTGACAGTGGCTCTCATAGAGCCACAAGGTGATAAGGTCAATTTAGTGTGTATTCCCAACACCAAACTTAGAGTTTGGATATGGGGTTTGAACACCAAACTTAGAGTTTGGTTGTGGCCTCACAACACCAAACTTAGAGTTTGACTGTGTGGGCTCTTCTTGACTCTGAACTGAGAGAAGCTCTTCATGCTTACTCTCTTTTGTCACAGAGGGATGGCCATGTGCCTGAAACACAAGGTAGTCCCCATTCAATTGAAGGACTAACTCTCCTCTGTTGACATCTATCACAGCTCCTGCTGTGGCTAGGAAAGGTCTTCCTAGGATGATGCATTCATCATCTTCCTTCCTAGTGTCTAGGATTATGAAATCAGTAGGGATGTAAAGGCCTTCAACCCTTACTAGCACGTCCTCCACTATTCCATAAGCTTGTCTCACTGACTTGTCTGCCAGTTGTAATGAGAACAAGGCAGGTTGTACCTCAATGATCCTCAGCTTCTCCATTACAGAGAGTGGCATAAGATTTATCCCTGACCCAAGATCACATAGAGCTTTTTCAAAGCTCATGGTGCCAATGGTGCAAGGTATTAAGAACTTGCCAGGATCTTGTTTCTTTTGAGGTAGAGTTCTCTGAATCCAAGTATCTAGTTCACTAATGAGCAAGGGAGGTTCACTTTCCCAAGTCTCATTACCAAACATCTTGGCATTCAGTTTCATGATAGCTCCTAAATATTGAGCAACTTGCTCTCCAGTCACATCTTCATTCTCTTCAGAGGATGAATATTCTTCAGAGCTCATGAATGGCAGAAGGAGATTTAAAGGAATCTCTATGGTCTCTAGATGAGCCTCAGATTCCTCAGGATCCTTAATAGGAAACTCCTTCTTGCTTGAGGGACGTCCCAGGAGGTCTTCCTCACTAGGATTTTTGTCCTCCTCCTCCTTTGTGCATTCGGCCATATTGACTATGTCAATGGCCTTGCACTCTCCTTTTGGATTTTCTTCTGTATTGCTTGGGAGAATACTGGGAGGAGTTTCAATAACTTTCTTACTCAGCTGGCCCACTTGTGCCTCCAGATTTCTAATGGAGGATCTTGTTTCATTCATGAAACTGAAAGTGGCCTTTGACAGATCAGAGACTATATTGGCTAAATTAGAATTGTTTTGTTCAGAATTCTCTGCTTGTTGCTGAGAAGATGATGGATATGGCTTGCTATTGCCCAGCCTATTGCGTCCACCATTGTTAAAGCCTTGTTGAGGCTTTTGCTGATCCTTCCAGGAGAAATTTGGATGATTTCTCCATGATGAGTTATAGGTGTTTCCATAAGGTTCACCCATGTAATTAACCTCTGCCATGGCAGGGTTCTCAGGATCATAAGCTTCTTCAGAAGCTGCCTCTCTAGTACTGTTGGATGCATGTTGTAATCCATTCAGATTTTGAGAGATCATGTTGACCTGTTGAGTCAACACTTTGTTCTGAGCCAATATGGCATTCAGAGTATCAATTTCAAGAACTCCTTTCTTCTGAGGTACCCCATTGTTCACGGAATTCCTCTCAGAAGTGTACATGAATTGGTTGTTTGCAACCATGTCAATGAGTTCTTGAGCCTCTTCAGGCGTTTTCTTCAGGTGAATAGATCCACCTGCAGAATGGTCCAATGACATTTTCGAAAATTCAGAGAGACCATAATAGAATATATCTAATATGGTCCATTCTGAGAACATGTCAGATGGACATCTCTTGGTCAGCTGCTTGTATCTTTCCCAAGCTTCATAGAGGGATTCACCATCTTTTTGTTTGAAGGTTTGAACATCCACTCTCAGCTTGCTCAGCTTTTGAGGAGGAAAGAATTTGTCTAAGAAGGCAGTGACCAGCTTATCCCATGAGTCCAGGCTATCCTTGGGTTGTGAATCCAACCATATTCTAGCTTTGTCTCTTACAGCAAAAGGGAAAAGCATGAGTCTGTAGACTTCAGGATCAACTCCATTCGTCTTTACAGTCTCACAGATCTGCAAGAACTCAGTTAAAAACTGGTAAGGATCTTCAGATGGAAGTCCATAAAACTTACAGTTTTGTTGCATTAAAGCAACTAGTTGAGGCTTAAGCTCAAAGTTATTGGCTCCAATGGCAGGAATGGAGATGCTTCTTCCATCAAACTTGGACGTTGGCTTAGTGAAGTCACCAAGCATTCTCCTTGCATTATTATTATTATTTTCAGCTGCCATCTCTTTCTCTTGTTCGAAAATTTCTAGAAGGTTTCTTCTGGATTGTTGTAATTTAGCTTCTCTTAATTTTCTCTTCAGAGTCCTTTCAGGTTCTGGATCTATTTCAACAAGAGTGCCTTTTTCCCTGTTCCTGCTCATATGAAAGAGAAGAAAACAAGAAAGGAAAGAGGAATCCTCTATGTCACAGTATAGAGATTCCTTTATGTTAGTAGAAAAAGAAAGGAGTAGAAGAATGAAGAAGAGGGTTCGGATTTTTGGATGAGGAGAGGTGAAGAAGAAGTGTTAGTAATTAAATAATTAAATAGAAGAAGAAAAGAGGAGGGAGAATTCGAAAATAATTTTGAAAAAGAGTTAGTAATTTTCGAAAATTAAAGATAAATGTAATTAAAATTAAAATTTGAAACAATTAGTTAATTAAAAAGAATTTTTGAAAAAGAGTGAGATATTTTCGAAAATAGAAGAGAGAGAAGTAGTTAGGTGGTTTTGAAAAAGATAAGAAACAAATAAAAAGTTAGTTAGTTGATTGAAAAAGATTTGAAATTAAATTTTGAAAAAGATAAGAAGATAAGAAGTTAGATAAGATATTTTGAAATCAAATTTTGAGAAAGATAAAATTTTTGAAAAAAGTAAGATAAAGATAAAATAAAAGTTTTAAGAAAAAGATATTTTGAAAAAGATTTAATTTTTAAAAAGACTTAACTAACAAGAAACTACAAGATAAGATTCTAGAACTTTAAAGATTGAACCTTTCTTAACAAGAAAGTAACAAACTTCAAATTTTTGAACCAATCACATTAATTGTTAGTTAATTTTCGAAAATAATGATAGAAAGATAAGAAAAAGATTTTGAAAATATTTTGAAAATTAATTTTGAAATTTTCGAAAATAATAAAAAAATGAAAAAGATATGATTTTTGAAAAAAGATTTTAAAAAGATAAGATTTTTAAAATTGAAATTTTGACTTGACTTGTAAGAAACAACTAATTTTGAAAATTTTTGACCAAGTCAACCCAAAATTTCGAAAATTTGGAGGGAAATAAGGAAAAGATATTTTTTTGATTTTTGAATTTTTAATTAAGAGAGAGAAAAACAACAAAAATACTTAATGCATGAAATTTTTAGATCAAAACAATGAATGCATGCAAGAATGCTTATGAATGTCAAGATGAACACCAAGAACACCTTGAAGATCATGATGAACATCAAGAACATATTTTTGAAAAATTTTTGATGCAAAGAAAACATGCAAGACACCAAACTTAGAAATCTTTAATGCATGAAAAATATGAATGCAAAAATGCACATGAAAAACAACAAACAACACAAAACAAGAAAACATCAAGATCAAACAAGAGGACTTATCAAGAACAACTTGAAGATCATGAAGAACACTATGAATGCATGGGATTTTCGAAAAATGCAAGAAAAATTTTCAAAAGCATGCAATTGACACCAAACTTAAAAATTAACATAAGACTCAAACAAGAACACAAAATATTTTTGATTTTTATGATTTTCAAAATTTTTTTTTTGGGATTTTTATTAATTTTTTTCGAAAATAAAGCTTGGAAAAACGAAAAATAAAAGAAAAATTTTGAAAAAGATTTTTGAAAAGAAAATTACCTAATCTGAGCAACAAGATGAACCGTCAGTTGTCCATACTCGAACAATCCCCGGCAACGGCGCCAAAAACTTGGTGGACGAAATTGTGATCCATGTTCTAATTATTTTGAGATGAAGGCTTCTAAGGGGCACCAGCTGAATTCACAACTCCGTTCAACTAACCAGCAAGTGTACTGGGTCGTCCAAGTAATAAACCTTACGTGAGTAAGGGTCGATCCCACAGAGATTGTTGGTATGAAGCAAGCTATGGTCACCTTGTAGATCTCAGTCAGGCGGATTAAACATTATTTATGGGTTCGAAGATAGAAATAAAGATTAGAAATAAGAAAAGGGATAGAATACTTATGTAGATTCATTGGTAGGAATTTCAGATAAGCATATAGAGATGCTGTATGGCTCAAGGACGCCTGCTTTCCCACTGCTTCTACTCAATCCTTCTTACTCCTTTCCATGGCAAGCTGTGTATAGGGGTTCACCATCAGCGGTGGCTACTTTCAATCCTCTCGGGAAAATATCCTATGCGGCTGTCACTCGCACAGCTAATCATCTGGAGGCATCACCCATGGTTGATGGCTACATCCCATCCTCGCAGTGAAAACTAATGCTCACGCACTCTGTCACAGTACGGCTAATCACTGGTTGGTTCCCGCGCCTACTGGAATAGAATCCCTTGATTCTTTTGCGTCTGTCACTAACGCCCAGTACTTGCAAGTTTGAAGCACGTCACAGTCATTCATTACCGGAATCCTACTCGGAATACCACAGACAAGGTGAGACTTTCCGGATTCCCAGGATCCTACTCGGAATATCACAGACAAGGTTAGACTTTCTGGATCCTCATAAATGCCGCCATCTATTTAGCTTATACCACGAAGATTCTGTTGGGGAATCTAAGAGATACACACTCAAGCTCTGTTGCATGTAGAACGTAAGTGGTTGTCAATCACGCGCGTTCATAAGTGAGAATGATAATGAGGGTTATCTGACTCATCACATTCATCATGTTCTTGGGTACGAATGAATATCTTGGAATAAGAATAAGAGAGATTTGAATAAAAGAAAATAGAACTTCATTAATACTTGAGGTACAGCAGAGCTCCACACCCTTAATCTATGGTGTGCAGAAACTCCACCGTTGAAAATACATAAGTGAAAGAGGTTCAGGCATGGCCGAATGGCCAGCCCTCTCCATGATCAAGTGACCGAATGAATAAAGAGTTAAAGTGGTCAAAAAGATGGTCAAAAGATGTCTAATACAATAGATGAATGTCCTATATATACTAGACTAGCTACTAGGGTTTACATGAGTAAGTAATTGATGCATAAATCCACTTCCGGGGCCCACTTGGTGTATGTTTGGGCTGAGCTTGATCAATCCACGAGCTGAGGCTTCTCTTGGAGTTGAACTTCGAGTTATGACGTGTATTGGGCGTTCAACTCCGGATCATGACGTTTTTCTGGCGTTTAACTCCAGACAGCAGCATGTACTTGGCGTTCAACGCCAAGTTACGTCGTCATTCTTCGAATAAAGTATGGACTATTATATATTGCTGGAAAGCCCTGGATGTCTACTTTCCAACGCCGTTGAGAGCGCGCCAATTGGAGTTCTGTAGCTCCAGAAAATCCATTTCGAGTGCAGGGAGGTTAGAATCCAACAGCATCAGCAGTCCTTTTGTCAGCCTTTTTCAGAGTTTTGCTCAAATCCCTCAATTTCAGTCAGAATTTACCTGAAATCACAGAAAAACACACAAACTCATAGTAAAGTCCAGAAATGTGAATTTAACATAAAAACTAAGGAAAACTTCCCTAAAAGTAGCTTGAACTTACTAAAAACTACCTAAAAACAATGCCAAAAAGCGTATAAATTATCCGCTCATCAATACCCTAAGAGGAGTATAGTTATGATATTTTTTGATTTTCTCTCCGGAGCGATCTTCCTTTTTCTTGGATTCTTTATCTCGGTAGGCAGAGCCAAACCTTGAGGTTTCGCCAAGTCGAGAGTTTTCCTCCATGTTGATGTATTTTTTTTCCCGTTCTTGTACCTCGTCTAAGGATGTAGGGTATCTCTTTGATATAGATTGGCTAAATGGTCCTTCTCGTAGGCCATTTATAAGGCCCATAATTGCAGCCTCTGTTGGTAGACTTTGTATGTCCATGCATGTTTTGTTGAATCTTTCCATGTAGTTGCGAAGGCTCTCCCGATCTCCTTGCTTGATCCCTAGTAGGCTAGGTGCGTGTTTGGCTTTGTCCTTTTGTATGGAGAATCGGGCCAGGAACTTCTTGGCCAGATCGTCGAAACTCGAGATGGATTTTGGAGGTAGGTTGTCAAACCATTTAATGGCTGTCTTTGTGAGAGTTGTTGGAAAAGGCTTTGCAGCGGACTGCATCTGAGGCATTTGTGAGGTACATTCTACTTCTGAAGTTGCTGAGATGATGGTTGGGGTCCGAGGTGCCGTCATATAGAGTCATATCCGGAAGCTTGAAATCTTTTAGAATTTTGGTCTTCATAATTTCTCTGGTGAATGGATCTTGATCTTTCTGAGAGCTATCTTCTGCGGATGATCGAGTAGCTTTAGTTTTAAGATCGGCTTCGAGTTTTACAAGCTTATCTTCCAGTTCTCTGCGCCACCTTATCTCCCGGTGTAGATCTTCTTCCTTTTTCACGTCGATGTTGGGCTTCTTTCTCGAGTTGCTCCAATCGATTTTGAAGTGCTTCTATTACTCCTGGATTTGATGAATTTTTGTCTCCATTGGTTTCTGGAGTATCTTTGAGTATTGTGTCCGCATTTTTATGCGGCGTTCTGTCTTCCAAACCTGAATCGTGGTCGTTGTCATGGTCATCTGCCATGTCAATGGGATGACTTCCAGGTTCCCCGGCAACGGCGCCAATGTTCCGAGGGTCACCTGAAACTGTAGGTCGATCTCGGACGAGACCTTCTGTGTTGGTCGGAGCCGACATGTCCGGCAGGTGTACAGCGGCCGGAGCTGGTGTGTCCGACTTGTTGGACTTGGTGGTGATGCTGATCCTTCGTCCCCGGAGGGTGTGGGGTACCTGCAAGGGACTCCGATGCTTAAGTTAGCAAGGGTATTAAGCAGGTATTGAGTAGAATTAGAGTATGAGTTATACCTGGGTGCTCCAGTGTATTTATAATGGTGAGATGTGGCCTCCTGCGGATAAGATAAGTTAGTTATCTTATCTTATCTTTATCTTATCTTTAAGTGAGGTCATCTTTAAGGGAACTGCCTTTATCTCTATGGGCTTGGGCTGCCCTTGGATTTGGGGTGCATTCCTCTATTTGGGCCCTTCATTTGGACTTTCCTGTGACTTGGCCGAGCTCTTTGAGGAGAGGTTTGGTTGTCCTGACCTGAAGAGGTCGGTCGCTTTGTCTGTCGAACATCCCGAGTCGGACAGCTCGACCCAGGGTATGAACAGTACCATACGAATAAATTCACTTAGTACCATATCAATAATTACATATTAAAAAAATAATTACTCTATTGGTCCTCTAAATTTTTGAAATTTTCTGTTAGGTGCATATAATATCTTTTTTGTTTCAATCATATCCCTCAGACAAAATTTCTTTTTTTTTTTAATTAGGCCACTATTGGTATTGATTTGCTCAATTGTATCAGGATGTATTTACAACAAAAAAATATGATTCATGGATTCAATTAAAAGAAAAACAAAACCTTTGCAGTGAATTAAGAAAAAAAATGGTGTAATGACTCAATTAAAATAAGAAAGAAAAAAGGGAGTTCCTTAAAAAATTTGGAAAATGCTATGCATCAATAGAGTCATTAAAGTCTAAAAAAACACAAGATGATTCTAATTGTGATTTGGATTATTTAATTCGAACTTACATAATTCGAACTTCTTGAATATGCATTAGGCTTTATCTACATTTTGTTTTTTAATAAATCAATGTTACTTCAGATTGGTTTTTGTAGTTTATTACATTTTTAATGTTCAATTTTTATGCTGATTATTAAATAATTAATTCATTTCTTATTTGATCATGAATTTTTTTTATATTTGGTTGTTAAATATATATTTACACGAATTTCTATTAATTTAAATTAAAATGGATGATATAGACCAATCAGAAATATATGATCCTTCGATAAATTCATTAAGTCAAGTTGCTTCTGTTATTGATCATCCTCTGTTCTTGCAAAGTGAGATACAAGGTACGCTCTCTTTCTTAAATCATCTATTATTCAAGAATACTCAAATAAAAATCTTATTTAGTTAGTTTTAAAAGATTCTATTGTGCTTTCGTGATGAGATATTATTCAGGCAGTGTAAAATAGAAATAGTGTTTTCTTATATTTTCTTCTTACAAAATTTAAACGAGTCAAGTATTTATTATATATTATATCAATAAGCTAATGGTTTATTCATTTTATGTTCAATCTATTTCATGGCAACTAATTGAGATAAAATTTTTTTTATTGTTATGCATGTTTTTTTTTGGTTTATCTTTACCAGGTTGTCTTGATGTTGGTGATCCTAACTATGAATGCTCAATCTGTGGGGCGTGTTTCTGGTTATCAGAACGTGTTGAAAGAGATTCTACAATTAGTCGTCCTGTTTTTACTGTTTGTTGCTCAAAAGGGAAAATTCAATTGCCTTATCTTCGAAAGCCCCCAGATCTGTTATAAAATTTGATTAATGGACATGATAGGAAGAGTTTGTATTTCCAAAAAAATATTCGATCCTATAACAGTATGTTTGCCTTTACGTCTCTTGGTGGTAAGGTATTGGATTCAGTGAATGATGGGAGTGGTCCACCGCAGTTTATAATAACTGGTCAAAATTATCATTGGATTGGAAGTTTGCTCCCAGATCCTAGTCAGAAGCCTAAATTTGTGCAATTATATATATACGACACTCAGCATGAGATAATGCATAGGCAGGGAATCTTTCGGTATGTGTGTTTGAAGTTTTGTTGTTAAGTTTTTTTATTCTATTTCCTTGATGTTTTAATGTTATTTGCATTGAAAAACACGTTTATATCTATCATTGCATAGTTATATTGTGTTTTATTCCCGTTATAATGTGTTATTAATCATTTTTTATTGATAATGATTTATCAAAACATATTGAAATTGTATTCTGTGTGGTTTTTAAATATATTTTTGTGGTTAATGTATATTTGTTTTAGGCAAACATCTGAGATAGATAAAGATTGATAATTGGGTTATTGCAAATGATCGATACTCATAATGTCATAGCACAGTCATTTCGAAGAGTCAGAGAATTCTATCAGTGTCATCCATCCGAGATATTCTCTTTGAAGTTGTATTCGCATATATAGGAAGGTCGATCGAAGAAATTACAATACTCCCTCTTGTGATGAAGTTGCTGCTCTGATTGTTGGAGATTTTGATTCGTCAAATCATGGTCGTGACATTATTGTTCGATCTACTGCTGGTCAGTTGCAACGTATCTATGAAACTCATGCTCTGTATTGGCCTTTACAGTATCCGTTGTTGTTTCCATATGGCGAGCATGGTTACCAGTTGAATATTCTATATCGAGGTCAACAGGAGGGATATGTCCCTGGAAGAAGAACAAGGGTTTCTCTTAGGGAATTCATATGTTTTTGTTTGCAGATTAGGGAGCAAGAAGATGGAATTATTCACAAGTGTAGGCAATTATTTCAACAATTTTTTGTTGACTGTTTCACGATGATTGAGTCACAGAAGTTGTATGAGATTAGAATGAAGCAAAGTACAATTAGAGGAGAAGTGCTCCAAGGAATAGAAGAGGCTATGTGTCGTGGTGACGACGAAGCTTCTTCAATTGGGACACGAGTCATCTTGCATTCTTCGTTCACTGGTGGTAGACGTTATATGTTTAATTGTTGTCAGGATGCGATGGCAATCTGTAAACATTTCGGCTATCCAGATTTATTCCTTACTATTACGTGTAATTCAAATTAGCCTGAATTTCAGCGGTTCACGGAGCGGGAGCGAATTCCCATCGCTGATCGTCCTGATATCTCTTGCCGGGTTTTTCATGCTAAGTTGAAATGCCTGCTAAGCGATCTCAAGGAAGGTGTATTTTTTGGTCCACTTAATGCAGGTATGTTCCTTTCTTGCTTAGCATTTCAATTTCTGTCTGTTGTTTTTGTAGATGTAGTTGTCTGGATTCTTTATGATATTTTTTGTATTTTTTAGGTATGTATACTATTGAGTTCCAAAAAAGAGGTCTACCGCATGCACACATGTTACTATGGCTTAACGGGGAAAGCAACTTACAAAGTGTTGAAATTGTTGATGAATTCATCTGTGCCGAACTACCCAATCCACAGAAATTTCCATCTCTTTATAATGTCGTCTCCAAGTACATGATCCATGGTCCTTGCGGTCTTCTTAGACCGAGTTCTCCTTGCATGAAAGATGGTAAGTGCTCAAAATTTTATCTGAAAAGATTTGTTGATCAAACGAGCTTTGATGAAGATGGCTATCCGATTTATAGACGTCGTAATATGGGTGTGACAGTGAAGATCAACGACGTTGATATTGACAACAGATTTGTTGTGCCTTATAATCCACTGCTGTTAATGAAATATCAAGCTCACATAAATCTTGAGTTCTGTAACAAGTCAAACGTCATCAAGTATCTTTTTAAGTATATCAATAAGGGTCCAGATTGGGTCACTGCAACTGTTGGAGAAACATATTATGTTGGGGAATCTTCTCAGGTAGTTGATGAGATCAAGCAGTATTACGACTGTCGTTATTTATCACCGTCTGAATCCATGTGGAGAATTTTTGCTTATGATATTCATCATAGATGGCCGTCAGTACAGAGGTTGACTTTTCACTTGCCAAACTAGCAGCATGTTGTATTCGATGATGCTGATATCACTACTTATGTTTATTTGCGCAACAAAGATTTGCTGACGATGTTTAAGGGTTGGATGATGGCGAACAGGCGGTTCCCAGATGGGTGGTCTTTAACATATGTTGAATATCCAGGAAAATTTTTCTACTGTTTGAACAGTAGGGAGTGGAAGCCGAGAAAGAGGGGATTCTCAATTGGAAGATTGAGTTTTGCTCATCCGTCATCTTGTGAACTTTTCTATATGCGGATGCTTTTGAATGTGCAGAGAGGTTGTACCAGTTTTTGAAGTATAAGAACCGTGAATGGTGTTACTTATGATACATTTCAGGAGGCATGTTCTTCCATGGGATTCTTGATAGATGATAAGGAGTATGTTTCTGCTATTAAGGAAGTTGCCGAGGTAGCGTCCGCTGCACAGCTAAGGAGGTTTTTTGTGATGTTATTGTTATCTAGTTCCATGGGAAGGCCTTTGTCAGTTCGGGAACAAACTTGGGCCTATTTGTCTGATGATGTTCTTTATCGCAGAAGGCATGAGCTGCAATATCCTGGTAAGAATTTTGTTCATGGTGATTTTATTATATGACAAGTAGGCACACACAAACTTAGACAGTGCAGAAATTATATTATCGTGCTAATATTTATTAATTATCGTTAAATGTAGATCTAACGATGAGTTAGGACGAGTTTTAAACATTTTGTTTGTTGGAGATTGAGAAACTATTGCAGAGTAATGGAAAATCATTGAGAAATTATGCCGGTATGCCAGTTCCTAATAACTCTTTAGTGTCTCAATTTAGCAACTTGATGCTGCTGCGTGAGTTGCAGTATGACACTGTTTCTTTGACTCGTAAGCATGAGGCAAACGTCTTAAAGTTAAATGAAGAACAGCGGGTGGTCTACGATAAAATTATTGATTGCGTTTCGAATAAGAGGCACGGATTCTTTTTTGTGTATGGGTTTGGTGGCACTGGAAAAACTTTTTTATACAGGGTTTTGTTTGCTAGATTGCGATCTGAGAAAAGGATTGTTATAAACGTTGCTTCTAGTGGTATATCTTCTCTGTTGTTACCTGGTGGTAAGACGACTGACTCTATGTTCAATATTCCTGTTGAGCTGACTGAAGATACTGTTTGTCAGATTAAGAAGGATAGTGCAAAAGCTGAGGTAGTCCGATTGGCTGATTTGATTATTTGGGATGAGGCACCGATGAATAACAAGTTGGCTTTTGAAGCACTCGATAGGACGTTATGTGATATAATGGTTTCGGTCTCTAATAGGAATAAAGATTTACCTTTTGGTGGGAAGGTGGTCGTTCTCGGTGGTGATTTCAGGCAAGTCTTGCCAGTTATTTCGAAAGGTTCTCGTGCTGAGATTGTGATGGCTTCGATAAATTCTTCTGTCCTCTGGAAATATTGTGAGGTTGTGTCTGACAAAAAATATGAGGTTAACAATGGGATTGGAACAATCAACTCTTCAGGAGTTAAGGTCATTTTCAGATTGGATACTTCAAATCGGTGAAGGTCGGTGTGGAACAGTGGTCAATGATAAACTTTTTGTTGATATTCCTTCTGATTTAATAATTCCTGTCTTGGAAAATCCAGTGGAAGATATTGTAAATACAATCTATCCAAATTTGGTTCAGAATTTTCGTGATCCAAGTTTTTCCAGGATAGGGCAATTTTGGCTCCGACTGTCGACAATGTTGAAGAGATAAATAATTATATAGTTCACTTGTTGCCCGGGGAGGAGAAAAATTATCTCAGTGCTGATTCGATATGTGGTAGTGATGTCTATTCTGATGTTGATGTTGATTGGATAAATGTTGAATTCTTGAATTAGATTAGGTGTTCTGGTCTACCTAATCATTCATTGAAGTTGAAAATAGGCGTGCCTATTATTTTGTTGAGGAATATTGATCCAGCTGGGGGTTTGTGTAATGGGACCCGACTTGTTGTGCGAGATTTAGGGAGAAATGTGATTGATGCGGATATTGTTTCTGGTAGCAATGTTGGGGATAAATTTTTTATCAGTAGAATGAATATGATTCCCAGTGATACGGTTATACCGTTTAAATTCCAACGCCGTCAGTTCCCGGTTTCTCTGTCGTTTGCAATGACAATAAACAAAAGCCAGGGTCAGACATTATCAACAGCCGGGTTGTTCTTGCGTCGTCCTGTGTTTTGTCACGGTCAACTTTATGTAGCTGTTTCTCGAGTTAGGAATAGAAATTGTCTTAAGATTTTACTTTGTGATGATGGATTAGTTGATCCTATCAGGACTGAAAATGTTGTATTTACAGAAGTTTTTGATAAGATATAATGTAGTTTCTTCTTATACATTCCAATCATATATGTGTAATTTATAGTTTTCTTTTGGTCTATGTTTTCTTTAGAGAGGGACAGTTTCTTTGGGGTATGTGTAAAATCGTGTCAACCATTTTGTGTGCATTAGATGCGCCAATTTTTATGAACTGTTAGATTCTATTAAATGAAAATTAAAGGATCTTATGAAAGAAGAGTATTTCATACGATTTATAAATATATAATATATTACTGTATATTAGCATACGCATGGTTTCATCTCCGATGTGGAGAGCTATCTGCGTTTCAGGCCCGCAGACATCCAAGCTGGACGTTCTTCTCCACCGTGGCTTCTCCTCAGGAAGGGTGCATGTTCTCCTCTTTGCTTTCGCCGTCAGCTGTTTTTTCTTACGATTCCTTAACGCAAGCCCCTTTTTTCGCGGATTTAGTTGATCAGGTAATGATCAAATTGAACCCAAGCCCCTTTGTTTTCATCTCTTGATCTACTACCCTCTGCCCTACTAAATGTTGTGTACAGCCTCTTTTTCTTTGGTCTTTGGTTCCTTGTCATTCATTGCAGGTTAAGTATTTTCCCATAGAGTCTCAAATAGAAGATCTGCAAGCAATCAATTAGGTACACTCTTCTGGTACCTTTATTTCCAAACCTATTTTCGTCTTCACTGTTTTGCTTTTTGTTCATTGTGTATATCCTTGTGATCAAATTTCGTATCTCCTACACTGTTAATCCAGGTTTTACTGTCTACGTTTTGTGAATCTGCTAAGTTGTGAAATGTATATTTCGATTCATATGTTTCTTGGTTCATGTTCTTTTTTTACGGTTTTTGGAAGTTGATGTTAATTTGAATATGGTATAACAATTGGATTCATCTTATTCTTCTTCATTGTCTGCAATTTCTTGTTAATTACATTATCATTTTTGCTTTTGTTAGTTGTTGAGTTTTTTTTTTGTATGTGGTCTGTCTATTTTATCAATATTTTGGTTCTTATCATGATTAGAAAGATTAAATTTGTACTTATGTTTTCTTATATTTATTGATCATGGTTTGGTTTTGTTAATCATTGTTTAGGTATCGGGTTTCTTCCTAATCTACTTCCTCAGCGGTGATGTCGTTGGCAGAGTTTTTTGTAGACATAAAGTTGTTTGCGCTGAGTTTAATAGCTTCATTGAGAAAGGAATGGGTGTTTTGACACCAAGTTGGCATTATGATCCTCTGTTATCTTTCCCTAAAAATGTCTTCTGCACATATAATGATGTTATTCCATATCTTATGTGTCTTTTTGAAAATATTAAATTTTATTCAAAAATTTGATTATTTACTTTTTTAATTCTGATATTATTTTTTCTAAAAAATAGAAATAAATTATATTGTTAATTTATTAATAAAAATAAAATATTTCCATCTTATTAATCAAAATTAATTATTTATCTTCTTATAGCAAGAAAGGTCATATGATACCAATGTAAGTTTCATTTTAATGTTATAAACAAAAAAATTATTTTAATCGTAATTAGACTCAGTCTATACAATTTTATTTTATTTTGTTATTTCTAAGAAATATATTTAGGTAAAATATCTTATTAGTAGTAACTTTTTTATAGTGTATTTATCAATTATTCTTGGTGGCTTCTGTCCTCTATTTTTTTTTATTATTTTGGTTATAATATTTAGTAAAAATTCTAATTTGATGTCTAATATTTTAAATATTTTGTTTTGGTTAAAAATAATTTTGTACGATTTTAAATATTGTTATAGTATTGTTATTTAAAGTACTTAATTATGCACTAAGATATTATGTATCTATTACAATCTATCAATATTCTTCTTTTATATTAACCTTTGATCTCTATGTAATATAATCTAATGGTTTATACGAATATGGAATATTCTATAAGTACATAATTCTTGTCCTCATTTAAGATATATCCTCTTGTTTAATGAATAGAATTGATGGTTCATATTTTACTTTGATTTTTTTTTGTTTAAAAAAGTCAGTTTTTAAATATAGTTATTTTAGCGACTATCAAAAAGTTAATTGACTATGGCCAGTTTGGGTAACGAACTTCTCTTTTTGATAAAATAATTTAAATAATAAATGACTCTATTAAAAGTAACTTATAAATAGGTTATTTTGTGTTTGGGTTTTTAACTCTAAAAGTGCTTATTTTATATAGATCTGATAAAAAGTAAATGTATTATGAGAGAAGTCTTTTTTTTTTAATTTTTTTATAAGCTTCTAAATAGCTTCTTAGAAAGTTGTAATTTGGTTTTGAAAATTGGATCAGACATTAATATTACCACTTTTCATAAGTTAAAAGTTAAAAAAAGTTACTTCTAAAGTTTTGCAAACGGGCCCTATATCTTTATGAAAATATGAAATTTTATTAAAAAAATTGAATTATTTACTTTCTTAAATTTGATATTGTTTTTTCCAAATAAAATGTATTGTAACTCTTTTATATTTTATTCTTGTGAATTTATCCAAATCTCAATTGATTTTGTTTTATTTTTTTTTAGTTAAAATGTATCTGTTTTAATAGATGAACTAGATTTTTATTTTTTAAAAATTCAATTTAAAGTATTTTTTTAATACATTGATTTTTCATAAAATAAAAAACTTAAATATATAAAATTATTGATTTTCTTTTTTTTTCTACGAGTCAAAAAAACACTTGGTTGCAGTTATTTATTTTGATTAGTATAATCATCTCAATTAAACGCTAAAGTTAATTAAAGTGAGGTAATTCTAATTTCTTTTCAGCAATTCATCTCTTTCGAGTGATTAGGGATCCTAAAAGACATTTCTGCCTCACCCCATCTCCTCTATCCCTAACCCAATCTCCATCCATCGCATGATCGCCGCACCCCTATCCTCGACTGAGATTTCGGCTTCCCTCCTCGGTTCTGGCCACATGCAGAGAAGCTATGGCTATCTCTGTGATTCGATTCGGTTCCACCATGAGGGTGTTGTTCTCTTTGTTGTGTCTGTTCCTTCTCCCCATGATTGCTTTATCTCTCTCTGTGGAGCATACCTCATTATCCATCTGGATTTCTCAGTTTTGGATAACAGATGTTGCCACCGCGGTTCAAAAGGTATATGTGGGCTATAGTTCCATTCTCCCCCTGTTCAATCTGTTTCTCGATTCCTTCTCCAGTTTCCATTTCTTTTTTTGTGTTAATTGTTGCTATTTTCTGGATCTATCATTTAATTTTGGGTTGTTTGGTTTTTGATTTAATCATGGTGATTGTTACTTTTTTTGGTAAATTAATGGTTCTCTCCTATGTTTGTGTTGTTGGTGTTTCTGTGAAATAATTTACTTCTTGGGGGGGGGGATGGGTTTGCTCATTATAAATTATATAATTTTCTTTCTGCTGTTGGACTGAAGTTAACTGTAGTGTTTGGTATAGTTGACTGGTGAAATTCTCTTTTTGCTTTATTGTGAATTGTCAAATCAACTATATGTGGTAGGTATTTGGTAATTTGCAACAGGTCTCTTCCCATATTATTTTTGCTCTTTTCCCATGAGTATTTGGTAACTTGTGAGATCTTCCTAAATGATGTGTGTAGCCATATCAATCTATATATGCCTATTAGTCTATCTCTGTCCTATATGTGAAGCTTACATTGTAAGGTTTAGTTTTTCTTAAATTTGGGAGTTTATAACTCTAACTCATGTGTTTATCTTCTCATCTTAGTTCTGAGTTCTTCTGTGTATATTTTCTAATTTTGGTGTTCTTATCTTTCATATATTGGGAATGAATAACCGTGTTGATCTGGTGGACAAAATTACTCCGTGGAGAGAATCAAGGAAAGTGCATGTTAAAGTTGTGAAGTTGTGGTACCACATGAATCCTGCTTTGGATCTGTTCCGAGGGTTACCTGAAACTGTAGGTCGATCTCAGACGAGATCTTCTGTGTTGGTCGGAGCCGACGTGTCCGACAGGTGTGTAGCGGCCGGAGCTGGTGTGTCCGACTTGTTGGACCTGGTGATGGTGCTGATCCTTCGTCCCCGGAGGGCGGGGGATACCTGCAAGGGACTCCGATGCTTAAGTTAGCAAGGGTATTAAGCAGATATTGAGTAGAATCAGAGTATGAGTTATACCTGGGTGCTCCAGTGTATTTATAATGGTGAGATGTGGCCTCCTGCGGATAAGATAAGTTAGTTATCTTATCTTATCTTTATCTTATTTTTAAGTGAGGTCATCTTTAAGGGAACCGCCTTTATCTCTATGGGCTTGGGCTGCCCTTGGATTTGGGGCGCGTTCCTCTATTTGGGCCCTTCGTTTGGGCTTTCCTGTGACTTGGCTGAGCTCTTTGAGGAGAGGTCGGGTTGTCCTGACCTGAAGAGGTCGGTCGCTTTGTCTGTCGAACATCCCGGGTCGGACAGCTCGACCCAGGGTATGAACAGTGCCCCTGCTTGAGCTCGGTCTTTCTGTTGAGGTCGAGTTTTTGACTTCGGTCCTTTCATGATGATGCCGAACTCAAGCATTTTGTCGATTTCTTCTTTTTGTAGAATCTTTTGAATGTAGAACGTTTTCCTTTAAAGGCGCGCATTTTTATATCAGCGCTTTGCTTTGGGAACATGAAAGGGTTTAGTACCTTCATTAATTGGTATTAATTGCCCCGTTTTCTCCTGGCTTTTATTTTGAATTTTCTCAATAAAAAACGGTTTCTCTTCTTCGCTCTTCTTCGTAACTTCTCCCTTTACTCTCTCATTTTCTGTTTCTTTCGTAACTTCTTCCTGCAACATCTGTTCTGTCATTGCTCTCTGTGGAAGAGGGGTGATTACCAGATTTTCTCCTTCTACCTTTGCGGTCTTTCACTTCGAGGTTTTTCTTCTATTTCTCCAGGTTCGATTTTTCTTCCTCTGTTCCTTTTATATGTCGGTAGAAAGTTTAAATTTTGCTCAGAGAAAGTTGGGATCTTTCTATTTTTACCATGCCTGATTGTTTGCGTGTTCTGGATTTTTCTTCGTTTTTTGGTGCGAGTCTTTTGCTTTTCTTGTTGCTTGAATCTTTTCTTAGGGCTTTTGCATGTTGTCGCCGCTTCTAGTTGCGCCTTTGATGATGATTTTTTGCTTTGTATTTTTGATGTTTGATAATGCTTTTTGCTGATAGACTGTAGAAAGGTGGTGACTTTGTGTTTTTGTTTTTGCTTCCTTTGTTTCCTTTTCTTTCTGATGAGTGCCGGGGCGTAAGCTGTAGAAATTTCTTGAATCCTTGCTTTGTTATTGCCTCCAAAGGATGCCCCAGGACTTTTGGTTTGAGTCTTGGGGTTTTCCTTTTCGTGGTTTCATCATCTGAGAAGTATTGACCGAGTTGTTTTCTTCCTATCCGAGATGTTTGTCGTAACCCCTATCTTCTTTTCTTACTTGTAGGATTTAGTTGGCCTCATGTCTTCTCGTAATAACATTGTAGAGATGTCTTCCAGAGTTCCCGAGGGGATGTCCGATTGGCTGGACTCCCTTGTTTTGTTGTGTGTTTCCGTTGTGGATGCTGAATTTTGCACAGAGCTAAGGAAGCATCATAGGATTTGTTGTAACAATGCTCACGAGGGGGATTATAAGCTTGTTGCTCCTGATTCTGATGAGAGGTTTGCTTTCCGACTTCCATTGAGAGGGAGCGTCCCTTCTTCTATGCCTATGAATACTTTTTCAGCCAGTTGAATGTTACTTTTCCTTTTACTGCTTTTGAAACCGACCTGTTGTGGTCGTGTAACATTGCTCCATCCCAGCTTCACCCAAATTCCTGGGATTTTATTAAAATTTTCCAACTTCTCTGTTGTGAACTAGATGTAACACCTTCTCAGACTCTTTTTCTTTACTTGTTTGTTTCCGCCAAGCCTGGCGGTTCTTCAAAAAAGAAAGCTTCTTGGGTTTCTTTCAGGTCCGCCCAGGGCCATAAAGTGTTTGCGATGTATGACGAGTCCTTTATGGACTTCAAGAACTACTTCTTTAAAGTTCGAGTTGTCGAGGGGGCCCGCCCCTTTTTTCTTGATGAAAATAATGAGCTTGCTTTTCCTCTAGAGTGGCAAAAGAATGTAAGAGTGCCACGTTACACATGGGAAATGCTTAGTGAGGTTGAGCGGGCCTTTGTAGTTGTTCTTGAAGATTTGTGGGGGAAGCCTCCCATCTGGATACGAAGAGATTTTTGAGTGATCCATCTTTGGTTCGGGCTGCTTTGGGTACTGTCTGCTTTATTTTTATACTTGCTTTCCGAGCTTTTTTCTTCTTCTATGTTGTAATTTGTCTTTTGTGGTTGATTTTGTGTTCTTCAGAGATGTCGAAGAATAATGACTCTATGAAGGCCTTCAAGAAGGCGAAGAAGGCAACTGCTGCTTTAAACATTTCGGCCAAGGCGGCCGGAGAGGGATCTTCCCAGGTTCCAGTTAAACCTCCTGTACCTAGTTCTCCCGGGCCGAGGAAAGCAATTCCTATTCCTCGGGTTCGCTTGGTCGATCCTCCGCAATCTTCTGCTGCAGCTCCTAGTGCCCCTCCTTGTAAGAAGCAAAAGTCATCCGAGCCCTTTATGGAAGAGGCCAAGTCGGAATTTGATCGAATCAAGGGTCTGAAGGAGGAGTTGGAGGTGAAGTTGGCGAAGGTGGAGAAGGAGCTGGAGGGTGAGAAGGCCAGCTCTATTGCCCTTGCTGCTTCTTTGAAGCTGGCCGAAGACATGGCATTGAAATATAAGGATAGCTATGTCTCGGCTTATAGGGAATTGATGCATCTTCGGGAGGATTTGGAAACAGCTCGGGTTAATTATGGTGAGCTTCAAGGTCACCTTGTGGGTAGCGTAACTGCTGCCTCCGAGAACCTGATGGAGCAGTTTCGGGTTGTTGCTCCTGATGCCGACTTGACTCTCATCAGCCTGGACAATGTCGTGAGGGATGGTAAGATTGTCCCTGATTACCAGGATGATGATGAGGCTGATCCTCCCCCAGTGCCTTCTCTTAAGGTGTCGACCTCCTCTGTTTCTCCCGTTACATCTGATCCGGATTGCCAGATTCTGAACCGGGATGATGGAACCGTAGATGCCGTGCCCCTTCAGACTCGTCCTCCTTCCCCTTGTCCTGACGCTACCAAGAAGGCTCCAGATGTTTGCTGATCTTTTTCTGGATGTATAGTTGGCCCGGCTTGTGGGCTTTTAAAACTTTTCATTGACATTTCCTAGTTGCTTGTTTAGCAACTTTTTATTTTAAAAAACAAAAGGTAGCTCGCTTTCCCTTCACGGTAGGTTTTGGTGGGCTTCCGGGCCTTATAACTTTTGTGGAGTAACAGAGGTAGTTTTTTGACTTGGTATCTTTTCAGTTTTCTACTGATGTTTGAAATCTTGTATCTCGACCTCTTCGGATTGCTTTGTTTTATTGTTTGTAGCTTGGATCCTTTGAGGTTTGTGACTTATGGGTCCAAGTTGTTTCTTGGTGGTTCTTTTGCGCTGGTCCCCCTTTAAGTTATTTCTGTAATCCTCTTTTTTGGACCTTTGTCAGATCTCTTCCAGGGATTACTTTGATAACTTTTTAGTAGCAGGAGTCCGATTTGGTTATGTCGGTCTCCTTTAAGTTATTTTTCGTAGTCCTCTTTCTTGGATCTTTGTCAGATCTCTTTTAGGGACTATTTGTATAACCTTTTTTAGTGATAGGAGTCCGACTTGGTTATGTCGGTCTCCTTTAAGTTATTTCTGTAATCCTCTTTTTTGGACCTTTGTCAGGTCTCTTCCAGGGATTACTTTGATAACTTTTTAATGGTAGGAGTCCGACTTGGTTATATCGGTCTCCTTTAAGTTATTTTTTGTAGTCCTCTTTCTTGGATCTTTGTCAGATCTCTTTCAGGGATTACTTTGATAACTTTTTAATGGTAGGAGTCCGACTTGGTTATATCGGTCTCCTTTAAGTTATTTTTTTGTAGTCCTCTTTCTTGGATCTTTGTCAGATCTCTTTCAGGGACTACTTGTATAACTTTTTTAGTTTGGGGCTGACTTTGTTATGTCAGACCCTTCTAAGTTAAAGTAATCCTCTTTAATAGGGTTGGCCAAACCTCTTTCCATAGGGTTTACTTATAACTTGGGTTGACATGGTCCGACTTCTGAACGTCGGCTAGTCTTTAAGTTATTATATTAGCTATCCGTAAGACCTCGTCAGGTTCTTTTTTTGGATTGCTTTCGATAACTTCTTACATTATTCTGTGTTCATCTTTGCCAATTTGTAGAAAAATGGTTGGCGTCTTTAGATCGTCCTTTGGGTGAATTGCGTTTTCACCTTTATCGGACGATTGTCTTTATCGTGGTCGCGCAGTGAATTTGTTTTTCACTTTCTGCCGACCTGTTGCTTTATAATCGGACGATGAATACTTCAGATTAATGCGTCTTGGAATCTTGTAGAATATCTAAATAAACTTTATTTCAAAGAAAAAATGCAAATGTATACATGTGGAAATTTCCTTGTCCCTTTAAGCCGGGTATGATCTAGGTCTCGACATGGTGCCTCATTAAAAAACCTTTTCAGGAAAAAGAGCGCATCCATTTAGTGAGATCCTTTACCTTTTCTAACTGTAGTACCTTCTTAGGTTGTAGGCGTGCCATGATCGGGGGAGCTCTCATCCATCAAGCTCAGACAGTCTGTGGTAACCCTTCCCCAGTACTTCAATGACTCGGTAGGGTCCTTTCCAGTTTGCTGCCAGCTTTCCTTCTCCGGGTCGAGTTGTTCCAATGTCATTTCTGATTAGGATGAGATCATTCTCTGCAAAACTTCTCGGCACTACCTTTTGATTATATCTGGAAGCCATTCGTCGCTTTAGAGCTTCTTCCTGATCCGAGCTCTTTCTTGGATTTCGGGTAACAAGTCGAGTTCTTCTCTCTGAAGTTGGGAGTTCACTTGTTCATTGTAGTGGACTACTCGGGGAGATCCTTCTTTGATTTCTATTGGAATCATTGCCTCCGCTCCGTATGCCAGTCGGAATGGTGATTCGTTTGTAGTAGAATGGGGGGTTGTTCGATATGCCCATAGGACTTGTGGAAGTTCCTCGGCCCAAGCTCCCTTTGCTTCTTGTAGCCTCCGCTTTAGTCTGGCCAATATAACTTTGTTGGCCGCTTCGGCTTGTCCATTGGCTTGGGGATGTTCGACGGAGATGAACTGGTGTTTTATGTTCAAGTCGGCCACCAATTTTCTGAAGCCTGCCTCTGTAAATTGGGTACCGTTGTCTGTGGTGATGGAGTATGGTACCCCGAACCTTATAATAATGTTCCTATATAGGAATTTTCGACTTCTTTGAGCGGTGGCGTTGGCTAGGGATTATGCCTCGATCCATTTTGTGAAATAGTCTACTCCTACTTTGAGGAATTTTACTTGTCCCGATCCCTGTGGGAAGGGTCCGAGAAGGTCGAGTCTTCATTTCGCAAATGGCCAGGGTGAGGTCACGCTGATGAGCTTTTCTAGTGGGGCAATGTGAAAGTTGGCATGCTTCTGGCATGGTGGGCATGTCCTCACAAATTTTGTAGCCTCCTTTTGTAGAGTTGGCCAATAGAATCCCGCCCGGAGTATCTTTTTGGTGAGAGCTTGCGCTCCGAGATGATTACCACAAATGCCGCTGTGCACTTCGTCCAAGACTTCCTTTGTGTTAGAAGTCAGTACGTATTTTAGTAAAGGTGTTGATATCCCTCTTTTGTATAGTGTGTTGTTTATGATAGTGTATTACTGTGCCTCCCTTTTCAGCCACTTTACCTCTTTTTCATCTGTAGGGAGTGCTTCTGTTTTGAGGTAGTTTATTATGGGGGTCATCCATCCTTGATCCCGACCTATTATGGCTAGGACTTTTTCTTCTTCCGCTATTGACGGGTTCTGTAGTATCTCCTGGATGAGGCTTCTGTTGTTGTCCCCTGGTTTGGTGCTGGCTAATTTTGAAAGGGCGTCCGCTCGGGTATTTTGCTCATGAGGTATGTGGTAGATCCTATATTCCCCGAGTTGTCCGAGCTGTTCTTTGGTTTTATCCAAATATTTTTTCATGGTCGGATCTTTGGCTTGGTAGCTTCCTGTTATTTGTGAGGTGATGACTTGTGAGTCACTGTAGATGTTGAGTTTCTGAGCTCCAACCTCCCTAGCCAGCTTCAAACCAGCTAATAGTGCTTCGTATTCTGCCTGGTTGTTTGAGGCCGGGAATCTGAATTTATGGGAGAGCTCAAGTTGAGTTCCTAGGTTTCTTTCGATTATCACACCCACACTGCTTCCTGTTTTATTCGAGGATCCGTCCACGTATATGTTCCACTCTATGGGGATTTCCAGGGTGTCTGTGAATTCTGCGATGAAGTCGGCCAGGTGTTGTGATTTGATGGCTGTCCGCGCCTCGTATTGGAGGTCGAACTCAGACAACTCGACTGCCCATTGTAGGATTCTTCCTGTTAGATCTATTTTCTGTAATATCCCTTTTATGGGTTGGTTGGTCCGAACTTTAATGGTATGCGCTTGGAAATATGGGCGAAGCCGCCGGGATGTGAGGATCAGAGCGTAGGCAAACTTTTCTATTTTTTGGTAGTTCAGCTCAGATCCCTGTAGCGTTTTGCTAATGAAGTAGACGGGTTTTGCTCATGTTCGTCTTCTCTGACTAGTGCTGAGGCTATTGCCCCGCTTTCTACTGCGAGATATAATATGAGCGGTTCTCTTTCTCGTGGCCGAGATAGGATAGGTGGCCGTCCTAAGAACTCTTTGAAGCCTCAGAAGGCTTGCTCACATTCTGTCGTCCATTCGAACTGTTTTCCCTTTCTTAAAGTAGCATAGAAGGGAAGAGATCTTATCGCAGCTCCTGCTAAGAATCGGGATAGAGCGGCCAGCCTCCCGTTGAGTTGTTGTACTTCTTTGACACAAGTTGGGCTCTTCATGTTGAGTATGGCTTGACACTTGTCTGGTTTTGCTTCAATCCCCCTTTGTGTGAGCATGAAGCCCAAGAACTTGCCTGCTTCTACTGCGAAGGTGCATTTTGCGGGATTGAGCCGCATGTCGTGTTTCCTGATAGTGTAAAACACTTGAGTCAGGTCGGATAATAATGTATCTTCGCTTTGTGTCTTTATCAACATGTCGTCTACATAAACTTCCATGGTTTTTCCGATGTGATCTGAGAAAACTTTATTCATTAGCCTTTGATAAGTAGCTCCTGCATTCTTGAGACCGAAAGGCATCACGATGTAATAGTAGTTTGCTTTCGACGTTAGGAACGAGGTCTTTTCTTGATCTGGCGGATACATAGGGATTTGGTTGTACCCTGAATACGCATCCATGAACGAGAGATACTTATATCCTGATGAAGCATCTACTAGAGCGTCGATGCTTGGGAGTGGGTAAGGGTCTTTTGGGCAGGCTTTGTTGAGGTCGGTGTAGTCGGTGCACATTCGCCACTTCCCATTTGACTTTTTCACCAAGACGACGTTTGCTAGCCATAGTGGGTATTTGACTTCCCTTATGAACCCGGCCTCTTAGTAGTGCCTGTACTTGTTCTTCTACAGCTTGAGCTCGTTCTGGTCCGAGTTTTCTTTGTCTTTGTTGTACCTGCCGGGATCCCGGGTAGACTGCCAATTTGTGGCTCATTAGTTCGGGATCAATGCCTAGCATGTCGGCAGCTTTCCATGCAAAGAGATCAACATTATCTCATAGGAACCGTATTAGTGATTCCTTTGTGTCTCCATTCAGGATCGTGCCAATATTAGTTATTTTATCCGAGGTGTCTCCGATCTTGACTCTTTCTACTTCTCCTTCGGGTCGTGGTCAGAATTCTTCTCGCCTCTGAACTCCACCGAGCTCGATTGTGTGGAACTCTCCTCCTTCGCCTCAGAGGTTTAGGCTTTCGTTATAACAGCGACGTGCCATCTTTTGATCTGCCTTTATTGTAGCTATCCCTTCCGCAGTTGGGAATTTCATACATAGATGTGGAGTTGAAACTATTACGCCGAGTTGATTTAACGTTGTCCGACCTATTAAGACATTGTAGGCTGAGCTTACGTCGACCACGATGTAGTCTATCTTGAGTGTTCTGGATTGGTTCCCCTTTTTGAAGGTTGTATGCAGCGATACGTATCCCAGCGGTTGAACTGGGGCATCTCCTAGTCCGAACAGGCTGTTCGGGTACGCTCTTAGCTCTTTTTCTTCTAGGCCGAGTTTGTCGAAGGCAGTTTTGAATAAGATGTCGGCAGAGCTTCCCTGGTCAATTAGTGTACGGTGAAGGTTGGCGTTTGCCAGTATGATCGTAATGACCATGGGATCGTCATGTCCCGAGATGATTCCGGATGCGTCTTCCTTGGTAAACGTGATTGCTGGGATGTCTGGGGCTTTCTTTTTTCCTTCGACGTGGTACACCTCTTTGAGGTGTCGCTTGCGGGATGATTTGGAGATTCCTCCTCCAGCAAATCCGCCGTGTATTACGTGAATGTGTCTTTCCGGTGTGCGAGGTGATCGTTCAGATCGTCCAACATCCTCATCCCTTCTTCTTTTTCTTGGTTCGTCATCCCGATTAGCCAAAAACCGATCTAGTTTTACTTCTCTTACTAGTTTTTCTATGACGTTTTTCAAGTCGAAGCATTCGTTGGTGGAATGCCCTCGAAGTCGGTGATATTCACAGTATTCATTCTGATTTCCTCCTCCTCTTTTGCCTTTAAGTGGCCGAGCTGGAGGGATTTTCTCTGTATGGCAGACTTCTTTGTAAATATCTACCAAGGATACCCTAAGAGGAGTATAGTTATGATATTTTTTGATTTTCTCTCCGGAGCGATCCTCCTTTTTCTTGGATTCTTTATCTCAGTAGGCAGAACCGAATCTTGAGGCTTCGCCAAGTCGAGAATTTTCCTCCATGTTGATGTATTTCTGTGCCCGTTCTTGTACTTCGTCTAAGGATGTCGGGTATCTCTTTGATATAGATTGGCTAAATGGTCCTTCTCGTAGGCCATTTATGAAGCCCATAATGGCAGCTTCTGTTGGTAGACTTTGTATGTCCATGCATGTTTTGTTGAATCTTTCCATGTAGTTGCGAAGGCTCTCCCGATCTCCTTGCTTGATCCCTAGTAGGCTAGGTGCGTGTTTGGCTTTGTCCTTTTGTATGGAGAACGGGCCAGGAACTTCTTTGCCAGGTCGTCAAAAATCGAGATGGATTTTGGAGGTAGGTTGTCGAACCATTTAATGGCTGTCTTGGTGAGAGTTGTTGGAAAGGCTTTGCAGCGAACTGCATCTGAGGCATCAGTGAGGTACATTCTACTTCTGAAGTTGCTGAGATGATGGTTGGGGTCCGAGGTGCCGTCATATAGAGTCATATCCGGAAGCTTGAAATCTTTTGGAATTTTGGTCTTCATAATTTCTCTGGTGAATGGATCTTGATCTTTCTGAGAGCTATCCTCTGTGGATGGTCGAGTAGCTTTAGTTTTGAGATCAGCTTCGAGTTTTATAAGTTTATCTTCTAATTCTCGGCGCCGCCTTATCTCCCGGCGTAAATCTTCTTCTTTTTCACGTCGATGTTGGGATTCTTTCTCAAGTTTCTCCAATCGATTTTGAAGTGCTCCTATTACTCCTGGATTTGATGAATTTTTGTCTCCGTTGGTTTCTGGAGTATCTTTGAGTATTGTGTCCGCGTTTTTATGCGGCGTTCTGTCTTCCAAACCCGAATCGTGGTCGTTGTTATGGTCATCCGCCATGTTAATGGGATGACTTCCAGGTTCCCCGGCAACGGCGCCAATGTTCCGAGGGTCACCTGAAACTGTAGGTCGATCTCAGACGAGATCTTGTGTGCTGGTCGGAGCCGACGTGTCCAGCAGGTGTGTAGCGGCCGGAGCTGGTGTGTCCGACTTGTTGGACCTGGTGATAGTGCTGATCCTTCATCTCCGGAGGGCGGGGGTACCTGCAAGGGACTCTGATGCTTATGTTAGCAAGGGTATTAAGCAGATATTGAGTAAAATCAGAGTATGAGTTATACCTGGGTGCTCCAGTGTATTTATAATAGTGAGATGTGGCCTCCTGCGGATAAGATAAGTTAGTTATCTTATCTTATCTTTATCTTATCTTTAAGTGAGGTCATCTTTAAGGGAACTGCCTTTATCTCTATGGGCTTGGGCTGCCCTTGGATTTGGGGCGCGTTCCTCTATTTGGGCCCTTCATTTGGGCTTTCCTGTGACTTGGCCGAGCTCTTTGAGGAGAGGTCGGGTTGTCCTAACCTGAAGAGGTCGGTCGCTTTGTCTGTCGAACATCCCGGGTCAGACAGCTCGACCCAGGGTATGAACAGGATCCTTCTTAAAATCTATTGCATATGGTCTTAATGGATGAGAAGGTGAGTTTTATTTTTTGTTAGAATTTCCTTAGGTTGTTGCAAGTTTTCTTTTTTTTTTAATATGCAGAAGGGAAGATTGGAAACTGATATCTTTTTGTTGTTTTATTTTTTTTAATCAAGTGTTGTTATGCTGTTTGGACACCTAAATAAGTTAATAAATTCAAAATATGAATCATTTTTTTCAACTGCAGTTACACAAGATCCAGGCCACCATTAGAGATCAGCTTATATCAAAATTTGCCTTCTCTCTAAATGAAGGTGATGTGTACTTGATGACCCATTTTACAGTTGTACCGAACACCAGTTTGAACAGAGTGACAAAACATCGGTTCAGACTTTTGTTCCAATACAACACCTCTGTTGTTTCTGTGGTATCTCCAAGGATACCTCATTCGGGTCTGTGTTTAGCATCAATAGATGAAATTGATCAAATGACAAAGGACCATAATTTCCTCATTGGTTCGTACAAGTTTCTTGCTCTTCCCTTTTACTATCATAGTATTATGTTTTAACATGTGTGGTTTCTGATTCAAATTTGTATATGTTTCAATCTAATTGTTAGACTTTGTTGGGATTATTACTGGTGTTCGAAAAGAAAGAGATGTGGCATCAGATGGGAAGCTGGTCAAAGCAGTGGTGCTAGAAGTCTTTGCTGATGGGTAATATCTCTCTCACTGTCTCCTATATCAGTAGTTATCTTCTATTAATTCTAATTTTTTTTCTTCCAGTCTTTATGTTTATAAGAATAAATATATAGTTTGATCCTTTTGATCTTTTGAAACTTATATGTTCAGCAAAAGGGTACAATGTAATGTGTTTGGAGATGCTTGTGATCTGTTAGAATATGATAAGTTACAAAAATATGCAAGATCTCCCCTGGTTGTCCTCGAGTCTTTTAAAATCAAAGCAATTGAAGGTTAGTTTCACTCATATTCAGCGAATTTTTACTCTAACATTTAGCTTTCTGTTTTTTGAGCTTCTAATATAAATATGGTTTGAGGCTAATAGAATAAGATTCTTGCATGCAGTTGGGGTAATCCTACAGAATGTGATAAATGTCTCTAGGTTATTCATTAATCCTGACATTCCTGAGTCTGTTGAGTTCCTAAGCAGGTTAGTTGTGTTAAAAAGATTGAAAACCTAGAAGCTGCGATGCTTATTTTGTTGGTGTTCATGTATATGTTTTGTGTTATTAAGATTAGTTATTGTATGTTGTGTGTAGATTTAGTGTAGCCAGTTATGGATTCTCAAGACTTGTGACCAATGACCTTGGATACTTGGTTTCTAAAGTTGATGGTGATTATTTCAATTCCAAAGAGATCAGTAATATTCAAGATCTTCATTCAGATAATGGGGTACTATTTTAGATTGGCAAACTCTTCCTTTAATACTTAAACTTGAAATTCTTAAACATGTGTCTAGGGTTTTGCAATCTGGTTTGTTAATTATTATTGTATAGTATATCATTGTTTTTAAAATTTTACAGGATTCTCATTACTTTGTTATTGGGACAATTAAGGAAGTTATGGATGAACCAGATTGGTGGTACTACACATGTGTGTGTGGTCATGCAGTTGTTGAGCATGAGGATCTCTACCTTTGTGATGCTTGTGGTTCATGTGTTGAGCATGTTATGGTCAAGTGAGCTTCATATGTAACTTTATTTTGGAATACATTAATTAATAATCTTATGGATTTTTTGTTACTTCTTTGTTATGCGCCATTCTATGTGTTGTTAAGTAGATTTCTTGTTTTTAGTTATGATTCTTGGTTGTTAATTGTGTTAGATATGGGATTTGGGTAAAGATTCAGGCTGCTCGGTGTACTGTTTTGTTTGTTTTGCTTGATAATGTGGCAACAAAACTATTTGGAAGAACCTATTCTAAAGTATTTCTCAGGATAGAAGAAGAACTTCCTATTGATCCTAGTGTGCTTGCAGTATGAACTCTTTCATACTGAACCTCATTTAATCTTTATTATTTATATTTTGTGTTCAAGTTTATTGATTCTTTTATATTAAACTCCTAAGGTTTGTCGGTCATATTCTCCACAAATGTTTGATCATGCTGTTGGAGAGGAGAAAGTTTTCAAGGTTGAAATTGATTCTGCAGTTGATCCAGAATACTCCAGTTGCTTTAAAATTATAAATGTCTTTAGTCATAATCCGGAACCAGTTGCAGCCGATGACTATATCAATGTATGATTCCTCACCTTATGTTACAACATGTTCATGTAATTGTTTTTTCTGAATCAATGGCTTCCATACTTATTCTAACCAACTTATCTCAGGCAATGCTTCATGGTCCCATTTTTCCACCAATCTATGATAGCTACTTGCAGTATGCAACTGGCGAAGATTACAAGACTCAAGTATTGTGTGATAATGCTATTCAATCAGAAACTATTGAAGATATTATCACTGATCTTATTTCACCGAACCGCTGTTATTCTGATGCTGAGAACGTATTTTTTTCCTCATTTGCAATAAAATCTCTTATATCATTTGTTTTTATTAGTCTTGTTATATCATTGCTCGAAAAGTTAGTAAATAATAGTTTTGTAAATTATTTGAAATTTTAAATGCTGTAATCCTTTATTCTTTGCTGCAGGGTGGTTTTGTTTTTATTCTGGGAACTATATCATCTGTCTTGAAGAATCATAAGTGGTGGTTCTCAACTTGTTTATGTGGTTCGCTTGTGTCAACTAATAAAAATATTTTATCATATGATCTATGTCAACTTCAATGCATTGATGCTGTCCGAAGGTGTTTTGTTCTTTCATTTTATTCTGTTTTCGTAACTATTTATTATTTCAATGTTAACTCAAATTTTCGTTGTTTTGTCATGCTTTGGAAGGTTCTGCTTGAAGGTTGTAGTGTCTCATTCAAATGGGAACAATATATTTGTTCTTAAAGATCGTGAAGTCGTCCAAATAATAAAGACAAGATGCTCGAGCTTTTTGGATAATCACCCAGAGTTGAGTCAGGTTGTCATCCAATTGTTGTTTTAATTAGTATAGAGATATAGATATAGTAAGTTTGTTTCTTTTGAAATTGCTAGAGAAAACATAAATTATTATTGACGTATTTGTTAAGTATTTTGTTTTGTTTTGTTTTGTTTTTTTTTTGGGTTTTTAGGGATCTTATTGCAAAGTTGTTCCATTGAAACTCATTTCAAGTCTTTTGCACAAAAAAGTTGTATTCATGGTTGATGCTAGGCCTGTGGGTTATGAGATGAATCGATCCGTATATATTGTTCAATAAATCTGGGATGATGCCTCTGTTATTAATGTTTTTGAGGCTGCTGCTGAGATGAATGACCATAAGGTTTGTTGTATATTTTTTATAATTTGTTCAATTATTAGTGTTTAAAAATATCAATAACTAAGAGGATTTCAATTTTCTTCAGATTCATGTTCTGGTTGATTCTATGCCTGAAGTTGAAGATGCTTTCAGCCAATGTGAAAGCGATCATGAGGCTGTGGAGGATCTGCATGCTTTTTAATTTAATGTGTTCACATACTACGTTAAATTGTTGTTTGATTTGTGATACTTAGTGTCTCTTGAATTCTAATATGGATATAATTGTGATATTTATGTATTTAATGAAAGTTCTTTTTAATTACAAGAAAAGAAAATCTTTGTTTATTTGTTCAATTTCAAATGAACTGGCTCAATAATTAATTAATTATTACCGTGTTTATAAAAAGAAGAAAAAATTATAATCGGCCAAAAAGATATAAATGTTGGTTAATAAAATATTTTACATTTACATTTTTAAATGTATTCAAGTTAAAGTTAAATTTAATTGTTATTAAAAAATATATATCTTGTCTTCATTTAAAAATTTATAACATTTCAAATTGAAATATAAATATGGAAGCCGATTAACTCCAAATACAGAATTGATTTTGTAGAAGAACTCTGGTGTTCATGAAAGGATTTTTTTGTTGACAACGCAGTCAAAAGACAAAATATATTGTAGTTACAACAAATTTATTAAATTTTATTTTAAATTATCCTTAACGTGTACGTAATAACATGAAAAATTAAAATACATTTATATTTAAAGAATTATTTGTATTTTTTTTGTCATTTTATTAAAAAAATAATTAAACTTTAAATTTATTGGTGTACTCTTTTCATGCTCACCTAAAAGATCTTATATAATGTTTATTGAATTGTGGTGTAAATTTTTTTTCATGGTGTTTGAACGAAAAAAAAAAAGAAAATCTTATTTTAATAAAAAACTCATAATATATCTTTAAAACAAAATAATAAAATTTAAATATTCTTTTATAATAATATATAAATCTAATTAATATACATATATATACAATTTTAATTAATTTGCTTAGTGAGGTGAACGTCATATCGTTATCATAGGATAATGGTGTCCGTGGCGTGATCGTGATGGTAGGGTGTTTTTGCATCAGCCGTCAAATCAATCACTAAAGGTATAACACAAAAATAATATATATTTTAAATATTCTTTTATATAATATAAAAACTTCTATTATTATATTTACATTTAATATTATAATTTTATTTTAGACAAAATAAAATTTATTTAAATTTTCATATTATATACCTAATATATATTTAATATTAATTTTTTATTAAGATTCTAATATCTCTTTCTTTCATAATTTAGTACGTATATTTTCAACTTTTCTTTTGTATATTATTTATTTTATTTTTAAAGACCAGTAATTTCTTTTGTTGTATAGATATGTTAATTTTAATATTTTTATAGTATTTTATTTTTGTTTTGGAACTCAAGCTAATATCTGAAATTTATAAAAGAATTTAAAACATAAAAAAATGGTCCATCTAATTAACAGGTTAGGTTTTTAAACCCATACCATTCAAATAAGATATAATAAATAAATAGTTCAGATTTAACCAATTAACAAAATAGACAGCACTCCATACTTAACAAGGACTGTTTAAGAATGAGCTTTCATTGTAACTCATTTTATTTGCTTTTAATTACAATAGTATTGGATTAATAAAACAGCATTATAATAATCTTCCAATGTTTAGTATTGGTTTATTTTGGTTTCATTTCTTTGTTCGGTGCTCAATGGGTTGGAACATCAATAGTCATTTTCCTCATAACTTTCTCCTTTCTTACCGAGACCTCAGCCCTATCTTTCTCTTTTCTTCTTTTCCTAGCCGTTGCCACTCTCGCGTTCCTGTATTTTCCTTCTCTGTGGTTGTTCTGACCCCGATTGGTCGCTCAGCATCCTCAACCCGTTTTCTTTATCCCCATGCGGTTCGTGTTTCTGGATCGTTTATTGGATTATCCGAGTTTTTTCTCCGTCGAAAAACTGTGCATCAAGGTTACCCATTTCGGTCGACATTTACGGTTCCAAAGTTCCCGTGGGAACAGTATTCCTATGATCATCGTGCTCTATGTGATTTGTTTTCTTTTGTTAAAATAGAATTCTAATTTCCTAATTTTTATACTGTAATCTCTTGGTAGATGAAGATGTATAAGAGATGAATTGAGAATGGAGGTGGTTTTGGATCTGAAATTGCAACCGGGTTCCACTGAAAATCGAGATGGGGTATGAAAATTTGCAACAAAGTTAAATAATTTTTATTCTGAGCTATTTGTGTAGAAACTATGTTCATTTGTGATCGTTTTTTTTATTTTTCTTACCAGCTGTTTTGGGTCATTTGTTTTCTTTGTGAGTGTGTTTAGGTATTGAACGAGAGAAAGGATTCAAGTGGGAAGCATGCAAGGGATTATACTGTTTATACAGGGGCTGTTGGGACAGTATACTTCTTTTCATTTGTAGGATTTTTTTCGTGTTTGATCTCAGGAAAATGGTGTCCTTAAAATCTATGGTGATAAGAATCAAACTAGGATGTCAACATTTATTCAATTGAAATTTCTCCAAACCCTTTTTTTATTGGGAGCTCTACTATATTTAAAAGATAACAATTTGAAAAAGGGATATTGTTTTTTAAGTTCAATTCTGTTTCAGGTTAAAAACAAAATTATCGACCACAAAACAAGTGATTTGTTGATTTTGATTTAGTCTGGGTTGGTTTGAAATTTATATTTTTTTTGGTGTAGTTTTTACTTTCTTTTTCAGTTCTCTTGGAGATTTAGCTGAACTGTTGGGCATGGTTGATAAAAATTTGTAGCTTTTATTTTATTTTTATTTGGGTGAATCTTGAGCATGTGTTCTATCTCACCACTCATATTGGTGGGGAACAGTATAATTATATAGTCAAAGATATCATGAATCAATATGTATGGTTGGTTTATAGATAGTAGATAGATAAATAGATGTTTATAGATTCATAGATAGGTTGATATGAGATAGCTATATATAGAGGTATGAGTATATGTAATTTAATTAAGTATGGACACATTGGAAGTCATATGTCAATCAATCAATCAATCTATGCAAGGACTTCAACAGAAACGTATTCTACAAGCTTTGCATTACAAGGTTGCTCATTTCTCTACTATAAGTAGTGATGAGGTGATGGAGTATTGTGATGATCTCTCAGAAGGTATCACTTGTTCCTTACTTGGTTCTCTTCTCTTGCATTCCCTTCCATTGAGATAAGACTCAGATCCGACATAGTTTTCTCTTGCCTACATTTTGCTTTCTGTTTTTTTCATCTACATTCTTTCATCTCTACTATTTATAAGATAAAATGAGTGTTGCTATTGATGCTCTTGGAAAAATCTCTCCATGGAAGGAATCATGGAGTATTGAGGCTAAGATCTTGACCATTTGGGAAGATGCTACGATTGTTAATGAAAATATGCAGAAACTCTTACACATGGTCTTGATGGATAAGCAGGTGAATATGTGTGTGTGTGCGCCCCTATGTTCTATCAAAAACTCATGTTTTAGTTAACTAAATTCTGTTTTTTAAAATTTTATATGTGATAATTTTTAGCATGTAATGTCTGATGGTATAATATTCATAAAGGCTGAGTTTTTTTTCTATTTTTTTTCAGCACCACAAAATCCAAGCAACTGTTGAGGATGATCTGATTGCAAGTTTTATTGATCAGTTAAAAGAAGGAGAAGTGTTCATTATTTCCGATTTCAAAGTGATACCCAATCGTGGATTGATCAGGGTTACAAGACATCGATTTCGCATCCTTTTCAAGTGTAGTACCTCTGTTGTTGCTGCTGCAAGTACAGTCATACCCAATCCTGGTTTAAGTGTAACTTCTATGGACCAAATTCTTCAGAAGTGCGTTGATTATGAGTACTTAATAGGTAAGTTTCACTTTTTGGAATATGAACCATTATAAAGGTGTTTTAAACTGAAATTAATAAAAATTCAAATAAATGTCTCATGGTATTCTATCTGATGGTTTAATATTGTCTTCTATAATGTTACTAAACAGATTTCGTTGGGATCCTTTGTGGATTGAGAAAGAGAAGGGATGTTGAGTGTAATGGAAAGATATTGAAAGTTCTAACCCTTGAAGTTTTTGCTGATGGGTATCGATTATGTTTTTGTTTCTCATCCTTTTTTTAAATTACCTTGTGTTTGTTTTTCTTGTTTTTTTACTGCTCTTGAATTATTCTATTCTTATCCATCCTTTCTTATAATCATTACCCAGGAAGAAAATCTCCTACAATTTTGTTGGTGATTGTCCTGCTCTTATAAACATGAATAGTTTGAAAAGGTACCAGAGACCACCTGTTGTAATTCTGCAATCTTTTAAGATCAAAGTCAATGGAGGTAAAGAGTTGTCCATGTTGCACATGTCTCAGTTTGATTTGTTTAAATATTTTTTTATACCAATGAATACTTTCTTTATGAATTAATTTCTTCTTATTGTCTTTTCTGATTTGTAGATAAAGTCAGTCTCCAAAATGTCATCAATATTTCCCAAGTTTTGATCAACCCTGATATGCAAGAAACTGTGAATTTTCTGAATTAGTTAGTTTTATTCAGTTCTCTTTAAGTTTTGCCTCTCTAAACTCGAACTTTGTGCCTCCCTCTCTATCACTCACTCTCTCTATCTCTTTCTGTTTCTCTCTTTCTCTTTGTGTCACTCTATAACTCTCTTCTTAAAATTTTTTTATCCAAATATTATTTTTTTTTCGTTTTAAATAGATATGGTATTGTGAGCAACCATTTCAGTAGACTCCATAGTAATGAGGTTGGGGATTTAGTATGTGTAATTGATGATGAATCTTTTGATTGGAAGCTAATACGCACTATTGATAATCTTAAGGCAAACAATGAGGTGCGCACTATTAGTTTTTTAACATGTTTTAGTGCTATTTAAGAAGTACTCATGTTAATTGATTTTTGAAAATTGTACACATCCCTCTCCGATTCAATTCATAATTTTTTTTTCTAACAGGATGGATGGTGCACGAAATTGTGTATGCCAATATTAATGGACTATTTCTCACAGCTTCGCACAACTAACCAGCAAGTGCACTGGGTCATCCAAGTAATACCTTACGTGAGTAAGGGTCGAATCCCACGGAGATTGTTGACTTGAAGCAAGCTATGGTTATCTTATTATTCTTAATCAAGATATAATATCAATAATAATTTTTAGTTTCAATTTTAAAAAATAAAAGAGTATGAAATAAATACTTATTATGCAGTAATGGAGAATATGTTGGAGTTTTGGAGATGCTTTGTCCTCTGAATTTCAGCTTTTCCCTTGTCCTCCTCTTCACACATGCAAGGCTCCTTCCATGGCAAGCTGTATGTAGGGTGTCACCGTTGTCAATGGCTACTTCCCATCCTCTCAGTGAAAATGGTCCAAATGCTCTGTCATAGCACGGCTAATCATCTGTCAGTTCTCGATCATGTCGGAATAGAATCCATTGATTCTTTTGCGTTTGTCATCACGCCCAACAATCGCAAGTTTGAAGCTCGTCACAGCCATTCAATCCTTGAATCCTACTCGGAATACCACAGACAAGGTTTAGACTTTCCGGATCCTCAAGAGTGGCCGCCAAAATGTTCTAGCTTATACCACAAAGATTCTGATTAAGGAATCTAAGAGATACTCATTCAATCTAATGTAGAACGGAGGTGGTTGTCAGGCACACGTTCATGGATTGAGGAAGGTGATGAGTGTCACGGATCATTACCTTCTTCATAATGAAGCGCGAATGAACATCTTAGATAGGAACAAGCGTGTTTGAATGGAAAACATAAATAATTGCATTAATTCATCGAGACGCTGCAGAGCTCCTCACCCCCAACAATGGAGTTTAGAGACTCATGCCATCAAAGAGTACAAAGTCCAGATCTAAAAATGTCATGAGATACAAAATAAATCTCTAAAAGTTGTTTAAATACTAAACTAGTAACCTAGGTTTACAGAAAATGAGTAAACTAAGATGGATAGTGCAGAAATCCACTTATGGGGCCCACTTGGTATGTGCTGGGGCTGAGACTTAATCTTCTCATGTGCCTGGGCTGTTTCTGGAGTTGAACGCCAGGTTGTAACCTATTTCTGGCGTTGAACTCCAACTTGCAACCCGTTTCTGGCGCTGAACGCCAGACTGTAACATGGAACTGGCGTTGAATGCCAGTTTAAGTCATCTATCTTCGCGCAAAGTATGAACTATTATATATTGCTGGAAAGCCCTGGATGTCTACTTTCCAACCCAATTGATATCACGCTAATTGGACTCCTGTAGCTCCAAAAAATCCATTCCGAGTGCAGGGAGGTCAGAATCCAACAGCATCAGTAGTCCTTTTTCAGCCTAAATCAGATTTTTGCTCAGCTCCCTCAACTTCTGCCAGAAAATACCTGAAATTATAGAAAAATACACAAACTCATAGTAAAGTCCAGAAATATGAATTTTTCCTAAAAACTAATAAAATTATACTAAAAACTAACTAAAACATACTAAAATCTACTTGAAATTACCCCCAAAAAGCGTATAAAATATCCGCTCATCACAACACCAAAATTAAACTGTTGCTTGTCCCCAAGCAACTAGATAAATAAAATAGGATAAAAAGAAATTAAGAAGCAATAAGATCTCAGAGTTTTAAGTGAAGCTCAGATTCTAATTAGATGAGCAGGGCTAGTAGCTTTTTGCTTCTGAACAGTTTTGGCATCTCACTTTATCCTTTGAAATTCAGAATGATTGGCATCCCTAGGAACTCAGAATTCAGATAGTATTATTGATTCTCCTAGTTTAGTATGTTGATTCTTGAACATAGCTACTTTATGAGTCTTGGCCGTGGCCCTAAGCACTTTGTTTTTCAGTATTACCACCGGATACATAAATGTCACAGACACATAACTGGGTGAACCTTTTTAGATTATGACTTAGCTTTGCTAGAGTCCCCAATTAGAGGTGTCCAGAGTTCTTAAGCACACTCTTTGCTTTGGATCGCGACTTTAACAACTCAGTCTCAAGCTTTTCACTTGGACCTGCATGCCACAAGCACATGGTTAGGGACAGCTTGATTTAGCCGCTTAGGCCTGAATTTATTTCCTTGGGCCCTCCTATCCATTGATGCTCAAAGCCTTGGATTCTTTTCACCCTTGCCTTTTGGTTTAAAGGGCTATTGGCTTTTTCTACCTCTTTTGCTTTTTTTTTTCGCAAGCTTGTTTTTCACTGCTTTTTCTTGCTTCAAGAATCAATTTCATGGTTTTTCAGATCATCAATAACATTCTCTTGTTCATCATTCTTTCAAGAGCCAACAATTTTAACATTCATAAAATTCAATATAAAAAATATGCAATGTTCAAGCATTCATTCAGAAGACAAAAAGTATTGCCACCACATATAAATAATTAGAATTTTCCTTATTAAGAACTCGAAAAAATTAAATTGCCTCTTTATTCTAAAAATATACTATTTTATTCATGTTTGATGATGATGAGAAAAATAAATTATAACTTAATTGGAAATAAAATCAAAATAGAGATACTAATTACTACTAATAATATGTAACTTCTAAGGTAAATTCATAATAAGAACAGTTATCACAGAGTTAAGGCAAAGATTAGGACTCAACAACCTTTATTTTGGGAAGTGGGTGTTCCTCTAGTCTGTGGGGTGCTTGATCCTTCAAGAGATCATTTCTGACGCTTCAGTTCCTTCAAATCACATCCTTGCTCTTCCTGTTCTCTTAGGTGCCATGATCTTGATGAGTTTTAGCTCAGTGATCATGGCAAATCACACTAAACTTAGAGGTTTTCTTGTCCTCAAGCAAAAGAAAGGAAAGGAGAGGAATAGAAGGAGAGGCAATTTCAAAATTTAAAAGATATGATGAGTTGAAAAAGATATGAGAAGAAATTAAAAAGATTTGAAAAGAATTCAAAAAGATAGATGAGTTTTGAAAAAGATTTGAAAAGAAATTAAAGAAAAATCAAGAAATATGTTTAGGATTAAAAAATTTTTGAAATTGAAGTTGAAAGATGAGAGTTTGTAACATGTTTATGCAAGAAATCATGAATTAAAACATGAAAATTGGAAAAAATTTGAATTGAAAATGAAATTACCTCCTCCCCACAATCCTGGCGTTAAACACCCAAATACTGCATGTTTTGGGTGTTTAACGCCCATCTGTAGCTTCTCCTGGGCGTTCAACGCCCAGCTGTTGCTTCTAGCTGGCATTGAACGCCAGAAACTCCTTTGTCACTGGGCGTTTTTCTGAACGCCCAGGACGCTGTAAATCTGGCGTTAAATGCCCAAAAGGTGCTTCTTTCTGGCGTTTAACGCCCAGAAGATGCTTCTTTCTGGCATTTAACGCCCAGATGGCTATCTCTACTGGCGTTGAACGCCCAGTAGATGCTTCTTTTGGGCGTTCAACGCCCAAAATAGCTCTTACTGGCTTTTTTGCACCATTGAGCTTCTTTTTGTTGTTTTATCTTCTGAAGCCTTCTGTAACTCTATATCATTCATTGAAATGTATTATCTAATTTAAAATTAAAATTACAAATAAACTCATGACTGGGTTGCCTTCCAGCAAGCGCTTCTTTATTGTCTCTAGCTAGACTATTACTGAGCTTTAATCAAGTCTCAATTTTGAGCATTCTTGCTCGAAATTGCTTTCAAGATAATGTTTAACTCTCTGTCCATTAACAATGAACTTTTTGTTAGAATCATTATCCTGAAGCTCTATGTATCCATATGGTGACACACTTGTAATCACATATGGTCCTCTCCACTGGGATTTCAATTTTCCAGGGAATAATCTGAGCCTAGAATTAAACAGCAGAACTTTCTGCCCTGGCTCAAAGACTCTGGATGACAACTTCTTATCATGCCATCTTTTTGCTTTCTCTTTGTAAATTTTTATATTTTTGAAAGCATTGAGTCTAAATTCCTCTAACTCATTTAAATGGAGCAATCGCTTTTCTCCAGCTAACTTGGCATCAAGGTTTAGGAATCTGGTTGCCCAATAGGCCTTATGCTCTAGTTCCACTGGCAAGTGACAGGCTTTTCCATACACAAGCTGGTATGGAGAAGTTCCTATAGGAGTCTTGAATGCTGTTCTGTATGCCCACATAGCATCATCCAAGCTTCTTGCCCAATCCCTTCTGCGGTTAATCACAGTCCGTTCCAGGATTCTTTTAAGTTCTCTATTAGAGACTTCAGCTTGCCCATTTGTCTGTGGATGATATGGAGTGGCCACCCTGTGGCTAACTCCATATCAAACCAAAGCAGAGTAAAGTTGTTTATTGCAGAAATGAGTGCCCCATCACTGATTAGTACTCTAGGGATACCAAATCTACTGAAGATGTATTTTTGGAGGAATTTCAGCACTGTCTTAGTATCATTAGTGGGTGTTGCAATAGCTTCCACCCATTTGGATACATAATCCACTGCCACCAGAATATAAGTGTTTGAGTATGATGGTGGAAAAGGCCCCATGAAGTCAATACCCCATACATCAAACAACTCAATCTCCAAGATCCCTTGTTGGGCATGGCATAACTGTGAGGCAGATTGCCAGATCTTTGGCAACTGTCACAATTAAGTACAAACACTCGGGAGTCTTTGTAGAGAGTAGGCCAGTAGAAGCCACATTGGAGGACTCTTGTGGCTGTTCGCTCACTTTCAAAATGTCCTCCATACTATGATCCATGGCAGTGCCAGAGGATCTTCTGTGCTTCTTCTTTAGGCACACATCTAGGATTACTCCGTCTGCACATCTCTTGAAGAGATATGGTTCATCCCAAAGATAGTACTTTGCATCCGTGATCAATTTCTTTGTTTGCTGCCTACTGTACTCTTTGGGTATAAATCTCACTGCCTTATAGTTTGCAATGTCTGAAAACCATGACACTTCCTGGATGGCAAAGAGTTGCTCATCCGAAAATTTTTCAAAGATCTCAGTAGGAGGGAGGGACGCCCCTTCTACTGGTTCTATTAGGGACAGGTGATCTTCTACTTGGTTCTCTATCCCTTTTCTGTCTCTTATTTCTATATCAAACTATTGCAGAAGCAACACCCACCTGATGAGTCTGGGTTTTAAATCCTGCTTTGTGAGTAGATATTTAAGAGCAGCATGGTCAGTGTACACAATCACTTTTGATCCTACTAAATAAGATCTAAACTTGTCAATGGCATAAACCACTGCAAGTAACTCTTTTTCTGTGGTTGTGTAGTTCTTCTGGGCGTCATTTAAAACATGACTGGCATAGTAAATGACGTGTAGAAGCTTGTCATGCCTTTGTCCCAACACTGCACCAATGGCATGGTCATTGGCATCACACATCAGTTCAAATGGTAATGTCCAATTTGGTGCAGAGATGACTGGTGCTGTGACCAGCTTAGCTTTTAGAGTCTCAAATGCCTGCAGACACTCCTTATCAAAGATAAATAGCGTGTCAACAGCTAGCAGATTACTAAGAGGTTTGGCAATTTTTGAAAAATCTTTTATAAACCTCCTATAGAATCCTGCATGCCCCAGAAAGCTTCTGATTGCCTTAACATTGGCAGGTGGTGGTAATTTTTCAATTACCTCTACCTTAGCTTGATCCACCTCTATTCCCTTGTTCAAAATTTTGTGCCCAAGGACAATTCCTTCAGTCACCATAAAGTGACATTTTTCCCAGTTTAAAACCAGGTTAGTCTCTTGGAACCTCTTTAGAACAAGTGCTAGATGGTCAAGACAGGAGCTGAATGAGTCTCCAAATACTGAAAAGTCATCCATGAAGACTTCCAAAAATTTTTCCACCATATCAGAGAAAATAGAGAGCATGCACCTTTGAAAGGTTGCAGGTGCATTGCACAGGCCAAATGGCATCCTTCTGTATGCAAATACTTCAGATGGACATGTGAATGCTGTTTTCTCTTGATCTTGGGTGTCTACTGCAATTTGATTATAACCTGAATATCCATCTAGGAAGCAGTAGTATTCATGACCTACTAGTCTTTCTAGCATCTGGTCTATGAATGGTAAAGGAAAATGATCCTTTCTGGTAGCTGTATTGAGCCTTCTGTAATCAATACACATACGCCACCCTGTAACTGTTCTTGTAGGAACCAGTTCATTTTTTTCATTATGAACCACTGTCATGCCACCCTTCTTAGGGACGACTTGGACAAGGCTTGCCCAGGGGCTGTCAGAAATGGGATAAATAATCCCAGCCTCTAGTAATTTAGTGACCTCCTTCTGCACCACCTCCTTCATGGCTGGATTCAGCCGCCTCTGTGGTTGAACTGCTGGCATAGCGTCACCCTTCAATAGGATCTTGTGCATGCATCTGGCTGGGCTAATGCCCTTAAGATCACTGATGGACCACCCAAGAGTTGTCTTGTGTGTCCTTAGCACTTGAATTAGTGCTTCCTCTTCCTGTAGCTCTAAGGTAGAGCTTATGATTACAGGAAAGGTATCACCTTCTCCCAGAAATGCATATTTCAGTGATGGTTGTAATGGTTTGAGCTCGGGTTTGGGAGGTTTCTCCTCTTCCTGAGAGATTTTCAGAGGTTCTATTATTCTCTCTGGTTCCTCCAAATCAGGCTGAACATCTTTAAAGATATCATCTAGCTCTGATTTGAGACTCTCAGTCATATTGACCTCTTTTACCAGAGAGTCAATAATATCAATGTTCATGCAGTCATTTTGGGTGTTTGGATGCTGCCTAGCTTTGACAACATTCAACTTAAACTCGTCCTCATTGACTCTCAGGGTCACTTCCCCTTTTTGGACGTCAATGAGGGTTCATCCAATTGCTAGGAAAGGTCTTCCTAGAATGAGAGTTGCACTCTTGTGCTCCTCCATTTTCAGCACCACAAAGTCAGTGGGAAAGGCAAATGGCCCAACCTTGACAATCATGTCTTCAATTACGCCTGATGGGTATTTAATGGAGCCATCAGCAAGTTGGCGACATATCCAGGTTGGTTTAACTTCATCAGTCAACCCAAGCTTTTTGATAGTAGCTGCAGGTATTAGGTTAATACTTGCCCCAAGATCACATAGAGCTTGCTTGGTACAAGTACCTTCTAATGTGCATGGTATCATAAAGCTTCTCGGATCTTTAAGCTTCTCAGGTAAGCTTTTCAGAATGACTGCACTGCATTCTTCAGTGAGGTAAACTTTCTCAGTTTCCCTCCAATCCTTCTTATGACTTAAGATCTCTTTCATGAACTTAGCATAAGAGGGTATTTGCTCAAGTGCCTCTGCAAACGGAATCTTTATTTCAAGAGTCCCGAGATAGTCTGCAAAGCGGGCAAATTGCTTATCCTGTTTCGCTTGGTGGAGTTTCTGAGGATAAGGCATTTTGACTTTGTATTTCTCAACCATAGTTGCTGTAGGTTTATTGCCTACAGATGTGGATTGAGAAGCCTTTTTAGAGGGGTTGCTATCAGCACTTGTATATGTCTGATCTCCCACTGGCGTTTGAATGCCAGGGGTGGAAGCTGGAGTGGCGTTAGACGCCAACTCCTTACCTGTTTCTGGCATTTGAACGCCAGAATTGTGCTTCCTTTGGGCGTTCAATGCCAATTCCTTGCTTGTTTCTGGCGTTGAACGCCAGGACTGAGCATGGTTTGGGCGTTCAACGCCAGCTTTCCACCCATTTTCTGGCGTTTGAGTGCCAGAATTATTCCTCTCTGGGCTCTTATTGTCCTCAGATGGATTTTGGGTAGTTTGCTCATTTCTTGGCTTCCTGCTATTTTGAAGTGAGGTATTTAATGTTTTCCCACTTCTTAATTGAACTACTTGGCACTCTTCAGTTATTTGTTTTGATAATTGCTCTTCTGTTTGCTTCAACTGTACTTCCATATTCATATTAGCCATTCTTGTTTTTTGTAGTATCTCCTTGAATTCGGCTAGCTATTTTGTTAGAAAATCCAGTTGCTGATTGAATTCAATAACTTGTTCTGTAGGACTGAGTTCAGCAGTTACTGTTTTAGCCTCTTCATTGATGGAAGGTTCACTGCTTAGGTACAGATGCTGATTTCTGGCAACTGTATCAATGAGCTCTTGAGCTTCTTCAATTGTCTTTCTCATGTGTATAGATTCACCGGCTAAGTGGTCTAGAGAAATTTGAGCTTTCTCTATAAGCCCATAATAAAAGATGTCTAACTGCACCCACTCTGAGAACATTTCAGAGGGGCATTTTCTTAGCATCTCTCTGTATCTCTCCCAGGCATCATAAAGGGATTCATTATCTCCTTATTGGAAGCCTTGGATGCTCAGCCTTAGCTGTGTCATCCGTTTTGGAGGAAAATAGTGATTCAGAAATTTTTCTGACAGCTGTTTCCATGTCTTTATGCTGTCCTTAGGTTGGTTATTTAACCACATCTTAGCTTGGTCTTTTACAGCAAATGGAAATAGTAATAATCTGTAGACATCCTGATCTACTTTCTTATCATGTACTGTGTCAGTAATTTGTAAAAACTGTGCCAAAAATTCTGTAGGTTCTTCCTGTGGAAGACCGAAATACTGGCAACTTTGCTGCACCATGATAATGAGCTCTGAGGGTTCAACTCAAAACTACTAACTCCAATAGAGGGTATACAGATACTACTCCCATATGAAGCAGTAGTGGGGTTAGCATATGACCCAAGAGTCCTTCTGGACTGTTTCCTTCCACTTAGGTCCATGTTGGAGTAAAGGAGGTAATGTGGATTTATTTTTTAAAAAAAAAATGAAAATTAAAAGGAAGATAAAATAAAATAAATAGAAAATTAAATAAAAATTAGAAAATTAGAAAACCAAATAAAATAAAAATAAAAATAAAAATAAAATAAAAAAAGGAATTTAAAAATATTTTATGAAGATTTTCGAAAAAGTGAGGAGAGAGAAAATGGTTACGATATTTTCGAAATAGATATAAATTTTTTTAAAAATCTTAAAAGGATAAGATTTGAAAAATTTTGATATTGAAATCTGAATTTAAAAAAAAATTCGAAAATATGGCTTAAAAATAGTTAGAAAAGATATTTTTTTGAATTTTGAATTTTATGATGAAAGAGAAAAACACACAAAAGACACAAGACTTAAAATTTTTAGATCTAATGCTCCTTGTTTTCAAAAATTTTGGAGGAAAAACACCAAGAAATACCAAACTTAAAAATTTTAAGATCAAAACACAAGGAAGACTCAAGAACACCTTGAAGAATCACAAGAACAACAAGAACAAAAGAAAGAGCACCAAATTTAAAATTTTTAGAAAACCAAAATAAATTTTCGAAAATTAAAGAAAAATTAACAAGAAAACACCAAACTTAAAGTTTGTCACAAGATTTAATTAAAGAAAAAATATTTTTTGAAAAAAATTTTAAAAGGAAGATACCCAATTGCCAAGGACATAAGCCAACGCTCTAGCCAACTGATTTATAAATGTAACGTATTTTAATATTGTATAAAAAAATATATATTTTTGAAAACTAATATTTTGAAATTGCACAAGAAAAACAAGAAAAGACACAGAACAAGAAAAACCAAAGATCAAACAGGAAAAATAAATAAGAATAACTTGAAGATCAAGGAAGAATAAGGAACACAAATTTGAAAATTTAAAGGGAAATATAAAATATGCAATTGACACCAAACTTAAAATATAAAACTAAACTCACATAAAAAAATTAAAAATTAGTAAGGAAAAATAATATTTTTGAAAAGAAAAAAACGGACTCAGATTTAATGACTCTATAGCAACAAAAATAAATTATTCCTAATCTAAGCAACAAAATAAACCTTTAGTTGTTCAAACTCGAACAATCCCCGGCAACAGTGCCAAAAGTTTGGTGCACGAAATTGTGTATGCCAATATTAATGGACTATTTCTCACAGCTTCGCACAACTAACCAGCAAGTGCACTGGGTCATCCAAGTAATACCTTACGTGAGTAAGGGTCGAATCCCACGGAAATTGTTGGCTTGAAGCAAGCTATGGTTATCTTATTATTCTTAATCAGGATATAATATCAATAATAATTTTTAGTTTCAATTTTAAAAAATAAAAGAGCATGAAATAAATACTTATTATGCAGTAATGGAGAATATGTTGGAGTTTTGGAGATGCTTTGTCCTCTGAATTCAGCTTTTCCCTTGTCCTCCTCTTCACACATGCAAGGCTCCTTCCATGGCAAGCTGTATGTAGGGTGTCACCGTTGTCAATGGCTACTTCTCATCCTCTCAGTGAAAATGGTCCAAATGCTCTGTCACAGCACGGCTAATCATCTGTCGGTTCTCGATCATGTCAGAATAGAATCCATTGATTCTTTTGCGTTTGTCATCACGCCCAACAATCGCGAGTTTGAAGCTCGTCATAGCCATTCAATCCTTGAATCCTACTCAGAATACCACAGACAAGGTTTAGACTTTCCAGATCCTCAAGAGTGGCCGCCAAAATGTTCTAGCTTATACCACAAAGATTCTGATTAAGGAATCTAAGAGATACTCATTCAATCTAATGTAGAACGGAGGTGGTTGTCAGGCACACATTCATGGATTGAGGAAGGTGATGAGTGTCACGGATCATTACCTTCTTCATAGTGAAGCGCGAATGAACATCTTAGATAGGAACAAGCGTATTTGAATGGAAAACAGAAATAATTGCATTAATTCATCGAGACGCTGCAGAGCTCCTCACCCCCAACAATGGAGTTTAGAGACTCATGCCGTCAAAGAGTACAAATTTCATATCTAAAAATGTCATGAGATACAAAATAAATCTCTAAAAGTTGTTTAAATACTAAACTAGTAACCTAGGTTTACAGAAAATAAGTAAACTAAGATGGATAGTGCAGAAATCTACTTCTGGGGGCCCACTTGGTGTGTGCTGGAGCTGAGACTTAAGGTTCTCATGTGTTTGGACTGTTTCTGGAGTTGAACACCAGGTTGTAACCTGTTTCTGGCGTTGAACTCTAACTTGCAACCTGTTTCTGGCGCTGAACGCCAGACTGCAACATGGAACTGGCGTTGAATGCCAATTTAAGTCGTCTATCTTCACGCAAAGTATAGACTATTATATGTTGCTGGAAAGCCCTGGATGTCTACTTTCCAACCCAATTGAGAGCGTGCCAATTGGACTCCTATAGCTCCAAAAAATCTATTCCGAGTGCAGGGAGGTCAGAATCCAACAACATCAGTAGTCCTTTTTCAGCCTAAATCAAATTTTTGCTCAGCTCCCCCAATTTCAGCCAGAAAATATCTGAAATTACAGAAAAACACACAAAGTCATAGTAAAGTCTAGAAATATGAATTTTGCCTAAAAACTAATAAAATTATACTAAAAACTAACTAAAACATACTAAAATCTACATGAAATTACCCCCAAAAAGCGTTTAAAATATCCGCTCATCAATGAACAATTCTTTGTGGTTGGAAAAATTAAGGAAATTGTTGAAGATCCAGAATGGTGGTTTTTTTCTTGTGTTTGCGGTCATCCTATTGCAGATGATGATAATGTGTTCCATTGTCAGCTGTGCAGCAGAGAGGTTCAGTATTTTATGATAAGGTAAATCCAGGCTATGATTTACAAATTTGCTTTCATGTTTTCTGATTCAATAATATAAGTTCCCTTCATGTATCAGCCTCTTCTTGGACTCAGAAATAGGTTAATCTCATATTTACTTTCTTTGTTATAGTTACAAGATTAAGATACTTGTTGAAGACGGTACTTCTTCTGGAATGTTTGTCTTGTTGGACAACCCTACCACTAAGCTATTAGGGAGAACTTGTTCTGATGTGTTTTTGTTGTTAGAAGATGAAATCAATGTATGATTTATCCACTTATATTTTATTGCTATATACTCTATGAATAAGTATTTCTTATATTTTATTTTTGTCCAATAATTAGTGATCACTTTTCAATATCTATGACAGAGAATTGAGCACCGATACTGTCCACAGTTTTTTCATAAACTCCTTGGAAAAGAAATTATTTTCAAAGTTCAAGCAAAGAGGATTACCACTTAGGGTTATTGTGGCACCTTTAAAGTCATCAATGTCATTAGTGATGCACGATTTTTCAACAAACTTCAGGCTAATCAATGCGTCAAGGTTAGTGCTCTTTCTTTATGTTAGATATGGCTGAATTGGAGGAATCATTTTTATATATAGTTTGTTGATCCCCATTTTCTAATTATTTGGCTCTTGTTTTGAATGGTTTCCTTTACATGCCAACATGATTATGCCTCATACTTTATAAAGTTGGTTGTGTTTAATAATTAATGTTTTCTTTCCAATTTTTAAGGATGTTAGTTCTAATTCGACCTTTAGCCCAATATTTGAAGACTTCTCTCGGTATGGACAGCTTAGACGTTATGAGAACCAACTCATATCTAGTGTTCCAATACAACTGCATAGCATTAAAGAGATGCTTGCTGACATTCTTTGTGCTAAGATATATTCTTCTGCATCAAGAAATATTAGTATTTATGTTTTTGTTTTCAACCATCTGAACTGTGTTTCAAAATGTGTAGTATGATAAAAAAATGTATCATAATATACCAATTATTGTTTCTCTACAGGATCAGATTTGTTTATTGATTGGTGAGATTATTGATGTGCTGAAACATCAGAAGTGGTGGTACTACTGTTGTTTGTGTAATGCACCTGTTTCTCATGTTGGGAATGTATTTTATTGTTATCTGTGTAGAGTTGAGTGTGTTGATGCCATAGGAAGGTATCTGTTTTTTCTCTCAGAGTTCTTGGTACCAGTTTTGTTTTTGTTTTATTGCATCTTCTGCACATGTTTCTAACCGTAAATTTTTTTTACTTTACATTATTTAGGTATCGGATAAAAATTATTGTTTCCATTCAAATGGTAGCAATGTTTTCATACTTGAGGATGATGAGGTGATGCAAGTACTCAAAAAGAGTTTTTCAGACTTTTTGATAGACGAAAGAAAATCCTCCCAAGTAATCATTTTGGTTTTAATTTAATTTAGTTGTCCTTCTTTTTGGTTTAGTATTTATGGTTCAGGTATGTCAATTTTGCTAATGTACCTTCTCTCCTTTTTTTCCTTAGTCAACCAATGATTACACTGTTCCGAATGGGATAATTTCTCAGTTGATGAACAAGAAAATTGTGTTCATAGTGGATCCTAGACCTGTTGGATATGAATTGAACATATCTCTTCACGTTGTTCGTGCAGTATGTGATGATGTTGAAATTGTGAAATTTTTGGAGGACTCTAGCCATGATAATCAACAGCAGGTGAAAAGATTGTTAAGTGATTCTGATGTTGAGTTACTCATTTTTTTTTAATCAGGCCAACGTGAATTGGCTATATTGTTCTGTGTTTTCCATGTGTCATGTGTTAATAGTTACTGATGTTATTCCTTTGTTCTTCAATTTAGAAATTTGATCTGGATCCCTTTGTTCCTCATTTTCCTTTCGAATTTAAGAATCCAGTTCAGTTTCACTCCAATGCAAGCATTCAGTGTTCATCGAGCTCAAGTCCTACAGTGGGTCAGGCTTCACCCATTTCTATTCTCAACTGGAATTGTTGGGTATTTGTTGACCTAATTCACTTTGATTCTTTATCTCTTTTTAAACTATGTGAACAGTGATAGATATATTCCTACATATGCATCGCTTAAATTTTTTTACTTTATTTGTTTAATATTTGTTTTATTACTCTTCAAAGTCTCATCATACCTGCTTTCTTTCTCATCTTTTTTTGTTTTTTATTTTTTATTTTTTTTTTTGCTTCTTCATTCATTGTTCTTATATTTTGCTGTGTTATTTGTAGACTGTTAACCATGATTTTTATGCAAGAATCTCATCCTCACAAGGTTCGAATTTATTTGGGAATCATCAGCCTCTCACTATTAGGGAAGAGCTTCGGAGTGCTTTTGGACAATGTGAAAATACTGTCGAGGCTGTTGAAAGGATGGATGAGTGTAGTGGCTAATCATTTGTTACATTAGAATATATATAGATATTTATAATATAATTCCAACTCTGTAAAGAATTGTCGGAACTTTGCTTAGTTGTGTTAAGTAGTTGGAAAATTGGTAAAATCTGTTGTCAACATATCTATTTTGGTATGTAATATCAAGTCATTTCCGGAATTGTGATGTTTATGAAACTTATTGTTCCCTTTCATATATTTAAATTTCTATGTGTGGGTATGTTTCTCTGTGTTGTGGAATAAACCATGGTTATTATATACAGACATGTGGTTTGTTTGGTATATATATATATATATATATATATATATATATATCCTTATATATATGATATATTTTTTTCTCCTTACAAGTTATTTAAATGTATGCAATAATATAAATAATGAACCCCAAAATCATTGAAAAAATGTATTTCTTTTCAATTGTGTTATAATTTGTACTTATTTCTATTTCCCTTTTTTATACAGAGAAATTCTTTTTTTTCTGTTAATAGAATGAAAATTGAAACATTCTAAATAACTATCACTCTTACATAAATTATTTTACTGAGTTTTAAAAAAAAAATTATATCTATCAAAATATATGTTTGTGTTTTTTTGTTATTGTGACATATTCTTTTTATGATTTCTTTCTTTCTTTTTTTATTGGAAAAAATATATTTCCTCTTAATACATTTATAAATAATTAGTGAAAAAAATATTACTTTGTGCATTTATAAAGAACAAATATATATATATATATATATATATATATATATATATATATATATATATATATGCATACATATTAAAAAAATAATGAGTCAAATATATGTTAAACAAAATAGAGACAGAATAAAAAAAATAAAAAATTAAAAGAAAGAAGAAGAAGAAAAAAGAGAAAAAAGATTTATAAAAAAATTTAAAAAAAAAGGATTTGAAACATTAAATTGTAAATTTAGTAATATACATCCCATTAATTTTTTTCATAAATTAAAAAATTATTTAACTTTTTTAATTTGGTCAAATTTAAAAAATGTGAAAAGTTTATATGTGAACAATTTTTTTCTATTCCATTATGCAAACTTTTTTGGTCACATATAATCTTTTCATACTCACATTAATGGATTACATGCTCATATATAATCTTTTCACACTTTTTAAATTTGACCAACTTAAAAAGGTTAAATGATTTTTGAATTTATTAAAAAAAATTCATGGGATATATATTATTAAATTTACAATTTACTGTTTCTCATACTTTTTTATTTTTTTATAAATCTTTTTTCTCTTTTTTCTTCTTCTTCTTTCTTTTAATTTTTTATTTTTTTATTCTATCTCTATTTTGTTTAACATATATTTGACTCATTATTTTTTTAATATGTATGCATTTTGTTATATATTTTTTTTGTTATTTATAGATGCATAAAGCAATATTAGATGCATATTCCCTTTTTTTTCTTTTTGTTTAACATATTTCCCTTTTTGAAACCCTAAGGCTTTCGCTCCTCGACACTTTTTGGCTGGGGGGATCAGTCTCGAGCTTCAATCGAGCTACCTCAATGTCACTGTGAGTTCATGCTCTTTCTCTCTCCAAGAATCTTTTATTATGCCCCTTCTTTCATGTCTGGTTTTTTATTTTCTTTGGAAATCTATGGTTGATTTTCTCGCGTTCTGTGTTGGGCTCGATTTTGGCAGCTTGTGCAATCATTTGTGTATGGTGTGGTGAATTTGGATACTGATTTTTAGGTGGAATTGTGCCGCGTTTTCGATCTTCTAGGTTTTGGGGGTAAATTTGAGATTTACGAGTGATTTTAGGTTTTCGGGATGAGGTTAGTTGAGGGGTAAGTTGGGCGAAGGAGGTAGTAATTGGGGGGTTCTTTTGTCTGTTCTGTTTCGTCTCATTTCTATTAGAAGTAGGATATTTTATAAGAGTTAAGTGAAATCGTGCATAATGTTAGATCCTTGGGTTTCGTTGTGGTTTCCTCTTCTCTGTCTGTTAGTGCTTCATTAGGTGTCTGTTAGGTATAACTTTTTGCTTTTTGGGTTTCTGATGTAGATGGATGAGAGTTTTTATTATTGCCATCCCGGTTTAAGTTAAGCTTGAGCACTTTCATATAACTATAACTTCCATATGCACTGTAAACGAAATGAAGGAGAAAGCTTTTTTAGTGCAGATGTTTTAAAGTTAGTAGATTATAACGTTATGTGTAATGAGTAGGTATTTTCTTCTCTTTAAATTTTATTTCCTGTGGATATGGATCCCTTGGAACAAATGGTGGGTTTTGATTATTATGTGTTTACAATCTTTGATGCTTTTATCTTCTGATTGTTAGTTAATCATGTGTTTTCAGAATCAGATCTCCAATCAATCAATTAGGTACACTCTTCTGGTTCCTTTAGTTCCAAACCTGTTTTGCTCTTCATCTTTCTTCTTTTCCTTCACTATGTTTCTTTGTGATCGAATTTGGTATGTTTTATATGTTATTTCAGATTTCAATGTCTAGGGTTTGTGAATCTGCTATTTTGCAAATTGTCTATCTGTTTTAGTGATTTTCTGGTTCATGTTCTTCTGTTCATTATTTGGAATTTGTTGCGAATTTGATTATGGTTTCTGATTAGGGTTCATCTTCTTCGTTTCATTCTTTGTATTTGATGTTAATTTGATTATGGTTTCTCCTTTTGTTAGCTGTTGAATTGTTTGTTCATGTGGTTTGTGCATTTTATAATTTTTGTGGATATTTTAATAATTATAAAGATGAAATTTCTACTTATGTTTTCTTTTATGGATGATGGATTTGGTTGTATGAATCATTGTCAAGTATGGAGTTTGTACCTAATCTACTTCCTGAGTGGTGATGTGAAACATGTGATTAGCAGAGTTTCTTAAGCAATGTGAATTTATAGACTCAGCCTATGCTATTCAAGTTTTGAATTTCCATTTCCATTTTTATTCACATTGGAATTTGTGCTTGGCTAATAATTTTTTTTTTGAATGACAAGACCCAACCTAGAGAGTTCTCTAAATAGCTATGTTGTAGCAGGTTAGAATGATAAGGAATGTTGAAAGAATTTAAACCCTCAATACTAAACCTTTTTAATTAGGTGTTATATTGTTTAATTTCATTTTTATATTGTTTAAATAAAAACTATTTCGATAAAAATATATTCTTTTTCTGCAGACATATTTATGTTCTGCCATATATTCTTCATTGAATTTAAAGTTGTTAGATATTTAGGTTTACTTGGTCTGTGTCTTATTTCGTGATTTTTGCAAAGAGTTGGTATTTTTCTGTTTGTGAATCTTCTCGACTGTTGGGATTTACTTCCATCTATGTTTTGCTATGGTTTTGAAAAAATCCCAAACAAATGTTACAAAATTTTCTAGTGGAGCTTGAGCTCAGATTTGGTCAAAATTTGCAATGGTTTCACTTCATTTTTCTTCAATTTGAGCTAGATGGCTTCGATTTCTTTTTTTTTATAAGAAATAAAATAAATTTTGTTTGGGTTTTGGGATTTTTTTAAAGTTTGTGTTTTTGGGATTTTGTTAACTTATGAGGGGTGTATGTCTGACTTTCGTGGCATATGATATTATTAGGTGGAGGCGGCGTCAACAAATCAGGTGGCTGAGCAAGACATGCCTGTGTACCATCTTCCTTCGAAGATCCTTTGTTGGGTCATCAATGTGCAGCTCAAGGTAGTGTTCCTTGATCCATGTTATATGCTATGCTAATTTTTTGGTGATTGGAAAGAAAAATAAATAAAAAAGAATTCATGTTCTTTTTGAAGCTTTTGAGGAATGTCATGTTATGTTTGCTTGTTTCAGGCAAATCCCGACACGGATGAGGTGCTTGCCCATATTACCTTGCTTTCGGAGCAAATTGTATCTTTTCTCAGCTTTGATGTTTAGTTTTGGAAAATTATGGAATATCGTTCTTTTGTTTTTCTTGTTTTGGTTTTGGTTTTGAATGTTGTGTTGTGATGGCAGCAAGATGAGAACGTGGTCGAGAAAGAGCCTCCACTGCCACCACGGTAATGCCCTTTCCTGCACTCTGTGTCTGCAACTAGATAAATGGAGTCTTAGGTAAATTAATTACGGATCTTATTTCTTTTTTTATCTGGTTATTGTTACTGGCTGATTTTTTGTTATGACTATTTGTTGTTGGCTCTGATGAGTTTTTTCTCTGATTTTTTTGTACTTGCTGATGTTTGTTTATTTGTTCTTGCTATTTTTTAACATGGAGGGTCCGCTTCCACTGTTATAGGAGATATTGTTATGTTTATGTTTGCCTTCTCTTTATTAGCTTTGCCTGGTAAAAACCCTAGCTCATTTAAATTTCTGTTCTGTTTTGTTGTTTTAATGGAACAATGGAAGTGTTTCTTCATAAAATTCCCTCAATACCCAATTAAAGGTCCTGTTGAGAGGCAAGCTAAAAAAAATATTGATTTTAATTTCAGGAAGTTAGTAAAGTGATAAAGTAAGACTTTAATCAACCTCCTTAATGATTTTCTAATCTAAGTTCATGTTGAAAGAAAATTATCCATCAGAAAAAAAAGTGATTAGTTGGTTTTGAACTGGTGTAGGTTCCTCTCAAATTTGTCTTTTTTTTTTGGACTTTGCTTTTAATTTGTTTTTCAAATCTATGGAAGTTTCAGCTGAACTCTTTTGAATGAGTGATCAAAGCTTTTCTTTTTTATTTTATTTTCATTTGGGCCAATCTTAATAATTGATGTGTTTAAATAAATTTTCTAGATATAACATTCTTATTTATTTCCAAATTGGGTTCTCGAATATTATGCTCTTGCTGGATCTATTTCCTATTAGTGTGATTTTGAAATTTGTGAGGCTTCATTTGGTTTGAAGCATGATATATTTTGCAGTGTGGTTCTTATTGTTTTTATTTCCCATTATTTGCAGATTGCATTATATAAAATCCACTTTTCATCGATATTGAAGTTTTAAAAGTAAAGAAAGATCCGATTGTCACCTTATTAGTTTGTAGAAATTCATCATTAACATTAATTAAACCTATGTTAGTATGTTTTCTAACTTCTTGTTCTAATTATGTAGGAAGGTGTTTCTCCTCTGCGATATTAAACATCACAGGTCAATTGATTTTCTCATGCACTAAGAATCATGATTTTTATCTGATTCTTTGTCTAATCGGGTCTTATGTTCTGATGGAGGCAGCAGTGTTGCTCACAGCGCCGATGATAATATTCTCTCTCTCTCTCTTTCGTATTTCGTTTAGTAATAAAAGTTATCTTATCTTTGTTATGGTAGGACAAAAATCCACTTATCTTCATATGTTTTCAGGAAGTTGGTAAAGTTTTAAAGTAAGACTTTAATGAATATCCTTAATGATTTTCTAATCTAGGTTTAGGTTGAAAGAAAATTATCGATGAGAAAAAAAGTGGTTAGTTGATTTCAATTGTTGTGGGTTGGTCTCAAATTTGTCCTTTTTTTGGTTGTAGGATTTATTTTGTTTTTCAAATGTTTTGAAGTTTCAACGATCTCTTTTGCATGATTGATAAAAGTTTGTGCTTTTTATTTGATTTTCATCTCGGTCAATCTTGATAATTGATGGGTTTAAATTAATTTTCTAGAGAAAATTTTTTGATTTATTTGTGAATTGGCTTCTCGAAAATTATGCTCTTGCTGGATCCATTACCTATTAGTGTGATTTTGCCATTTGTGGGCCTTCGTTCGGTTTGCAGCATCATATATTTGGAAGTGTGGTCCTTATTGTTTTCATTTCCCATTATTTGCAGATTGCATTATATAAAATTTATTTTTTCATAGGTATTGAAGTTTCGTTCTGGTTTTACTTATGTGGTAGAAAAAGATTCCTAGAATTTTACCTTTGTTTTGATACTCTGATTACAAGTTGGTAATATGGTACTGACATGGACATCTCTTGAGAAAGATTCCTAGGATGTTAGCTTTGCTTTGATAAGGTCTGTTCATAAGTAAAGAAAGATCTGATTGTTGGTGATTTTAGGTAATAATTTTTAGTTAAAATACTTTTCTATGTGGTCTATAGATTTCATTTGAATCATTAAGAAGTAAGTGTTGATTTTTTCAAGGTATAATTATGATGAATATTAGTTGGTTCTAATTATCTTTGAGGTGATTAAAATTTTATAAAGATCTGTTAATCTTATTTTATTCAAGATTATATCAAAACAATATCTAATTAAAAAAGAGACAAGTTGAGAATAGAAAAGGTCAATTTTTTATTACTTGAACTCAAGATTATCAATTAAGTCTTATTAAAAAGAATTTTAATACCAAAATTAGTAACAATGATCAATTTTTTTTTACATGTATCGTATATTCTTACAGAGCAGTTTGCTATTAGTTCAAGGTTGAGGCACGTTTAATTTTTTAGAAAAGTTTTACATGAACACAAGAATATCTGTTCAACAGTGAAGAAAGAACTGATTGTTGGTGATTTTAGTCATGATTTTTAAGTAAAATATTTTTCATTCTGGTCTATAAATTTCATTTGAATAATTAAAAAGTAAATATTAATTTTTCAAACCATAATTATGGTGAATATTAGTTGGTTTTATTTTTCTTTCAGTTGATTAAAATTTTATAAAAATGTCTTATTGTTATTCTACTACAACATTATATAAAAAAAATATCTAATTAAAAAGAGATTAGAAGTTGAAAATAGAAAATGTCAGTTTTTTATTACTTGAATTCACGATCATTATCATTAATTAAGTCCAATTAAAAACACTTTTAGTATCAAATTTGTTAAGAATAATCATCTGTTTGTTTTAACATCTATCATATTTTAGAAATAGCAAATATGTTTTAAAAAAATATATATATCCGTAATTTTTTTTATCTAATTTTCATAATTTGTATCTTAATGATTTTTGTGTCACGTAAATTTTTTATTAATATTTTAGTTTTTTATCATTTTTTTTAATGTTTTGTGATTTTTCGTCATTTTTATACGCATTAACATTAGAAAAAACAATTGAAAAAAATGTGAACATTACTTAAAGTTTAGGATACATCAAATTTATTAATATAAAAAACTCATAAATAAATAAAGAAAATAATTCATGATAGATTTTTTTCAAGATTTAACCCTTCTTTTTAATTGTGATAAATACTAAAAAAATGAATGTTTCTTAAGAATTCGAATATTAATTATTCATAATGGTCCAGTATACTCTTTTTTTTTTTAAATTAACTATCTTTTATTCTTGTGTTCTTTTAGTTTTTTCTTAGGTATAAGAAGATCAACAGTGTAATCAGCAGCAAAGAGTAAAAATCCAAAGGACACGACCCACTCTTTCCACCTTTCTCCTAGCGAAAAAAAAAAAGGAAAGAAACGCCATAACAACATACTTACTGAACCTCCTTCGTCTTTCTTTGTATTCTTTCACCTCGCTCAACCCGCAAAATCTACCACCGGACTTTTCCATGTTCAAAAGCTCATATCCTCCTACAAGGTACCAACCTGTCCTCATCTGCGGTGGCTCCCAGTGCTTCCAATCCATGCGACAGACCAGTGTTGCTCGGTGACTCGGCGGATAATTCATTATCTTCAGGTTTTGATAGATTGAGACACTAAATTTCAGCCAAGTAACAACGGAGGTGCTGTTAAGGTAAATCCTTTAAAAACTGAAAATCAAGCATCAATTTCAGCTTTTGCCCTAATGATTTCACTGGTAACTAGATTTTCTGTTTTGTATTTTTTCCTTTTCGTTTTCTTTTCAGTTTTGCTAGCTTTCTTTGCCTTTAAACTTTTATTTTTTTTTTGGACATGCATGTATTATTCAGTGAAAGTTTATCTGCAAATTTAAAGGGAAAGAAAGAAACAGTTGATTTTCAACATATGACATGTCTCATACTTCTTTGAGCGCAACATCTGATTCTTATCAAGTTGTTTTTGTTCAGTCTTTCTGTTAGCATGATTTTAATCTTACATTGAATTTTTTTTTTCGTTCTCTAGAAGGATCGGTTATTTTGGAAAGTACCCAACTATTAATCCCAAATTCATATTCTCGAGTATGGCTTTATTCTTTTAGGTTTTTTAAACTCTTCCTCAGCTTAAAAAATACAATCATTGTTTAGATTATTTTATCGATTATTTTAAAATATAAAAAAGATTTATTTAAAATTAGTTTTATCATATTTATATTTTTTAATATTGATTCTGGTCTTTTATATTTTAATATTGATCTAATTTTTGTATATTTTCTATTTTTCATATCGTTTGTAATGCATATTCTAATTAACAAATTCATAATTCATTATTGTTTCATTAAATTATTATTAGTAGTAGTGGTTAGCTTTCTGAAAGTTCTCAACATTATAATTAGGATTAGTAGAAATTTAATTTACTAGAATTAATAACAATATTTTTGTTCATCTATTTCTTTCTTTGTTTATGAATGGTTGCTGTTCCTTCTCTATGTTTGTTCTTTATTTTTTTTTTCAATTTTAAAGCTGTTTTTGTTGAATTTGTTAAAATCTCCCATTAAGGTTTACTTTATTATAATGCTCTCTTTTGCAGTAAGAGACAAGATCTTTTCTTTCTTCTTGAATCTTTATACGAAACCTCTCTATTTGATAAGTCTAAATGGCCATGGATGCCAATAGAGAAGATCCAAACAGGTATGGTGCTGAGCATTAGAGAAGATGTTTTCTTTGCTGCATTTTCAATTCGATTGAAGTCTTATTTACTTTTCCATTCAATATATTTCAGATTAACTTTTGAAAATTTTAATGTTAATTAAATATCGATGTTATGCCATCTATAGTTTTTTTTTTTAATTCTTACTCAGATATTTTTCATGTTGTAATTTAATTTTATTGGCTTCTCATTTATATGTGGGCCAGATTTCAGAAGTTGTTGTAATTTATAAAATATGTTGTGTAGTAGTTTTCTAACGTGGTCTCTTGGGTATTTTTCATTAATGTGCTTTTAGTTTATTATTATTTTTTTTGTATACTTAGTTAGTTATTTTCTTGGTTAGAAGTCTCAATCTTAAATTCTAATCATGCCATTATGTGCTAATAGGAGGTTTTTAGCAACCCAGCTATATTGGCCCAGCGAAAAAGAACTGGTTTTTACATTTCGCGATTTCAGTCAACAGGTAACCAAATATAATGGTCAATGTGCAGTTTTGGCCAGTAGTATCAATCTCAATTAATTATATTCCTGATTTGACTTGATGTTCTTTAATTTGTTATTTTCTACTATTTTCTGCATGTGTGAGAGTGATTACTTTGCCCCTTTGTCCCTTTTCTATGGATATTTTGTTTAAATTCTTTGAGTTGTTTACTGAACTAGAATCTTCTCAATTATTTATTATAAAGCTTTCTTCTCATTATAATGTTAGTTCATTTACGTGATTATTATTCTCTTGTGTTGCTCAGTTGGTAATAATGCTAGATTTAAAATACCTCTATTTGCTAAATAATTAGGTAAAATTATGTGAAGCTTTTTTAGCATGTTTTGCTACACGAGTTAACTTTGGAAAGAAATTTGATTATAGGGTGACAGAGCTCTTCCCCCAAATTTTGTTTCAACTCATGGAAAAGGATTAGGGCCAATATTGTATGTCATTGACGAGTTAGATAACTGTTTATCGTTGGAGGTGATCAGAAAGGATGATCAGTTGCTCATAAATGAGTACTCATTTGAATTGATTAGAACTTTTTATCTTATCGATAGAGTGGCATCTGTTCAATTTAGGTATGTTGGTTTTGAAATTTTTTTATTTCATTGTGCGATAAGGACAACCAACCCATTCAAGTTCACCTTGATCCTGACTGCTATGTTCCTGAGCTAATGGACCCAGAGACACTTGATAATGTATCAAGAGTCTTCCACATAAAGTATACTAGGATGGAAGAGGACTCATCAGCTGATGTGATTGTTCTATCTGGGTCTGAACCATCGGATGATCAGTTTTCATCAGATGGTGATGAAGACAATGATCAAGATGGGCCACTGGTAGGGGATAATCCACATAATCCGATAGATTTGTCTAGTGGCAGCAGTTTATCATTGGAAGTTGATTAACACATTAACGTGTCAAATGAATTGGCTGATCCTAGGTAATGCTAGATGTAACTTTTTTCCTTGTGTTTTGGATTTTAATATCATGGGATAGCTTGCTATTTTTTACTGTGGTGACTAATATTCATATTATTCTGAATTAGATATGCTCCAGAGGTTTCTTATGAAAAGAAGATCACAGCTTCGGATCTCGGACAATCTAGATTGGTAACTTGATCTTAAAAGAGTGTTTTCTTTTTTTTTCTGCAATCTTATTGGATGTTCTTCCTAAATCTATTATTCATTGTGTATGAAAATATTATGTTTATGTTAACTATGAATTATTCGTTGCAGTATTTGGCTTCAAAATTTGCTGTGTATCTTAAACCATCTGGAGATGGTTCGATTTGGACGATCACCGGTCCAGATTCCAATGTAGAGAAGAATGTGTTCTTTTTTCACTTACTGAATAGTGGAGGAAGAGGTACAGAATAGAAATTTGGGGTCGGGTGGAGTGAATGTTGTAGAATATACAATTTAAAGGAGGGTGATAGAATTACTTTGAAACTCAGCTCGATAGCTAACCGCCAGATAGAGTTATCGATTCAACGATGTTAGGCATCCTATGTATAACTCTATTTGATGGATATTTTGAATTATATGTTAAGTTGGCTTGGACGTGTTTTATTTTTTGTTTAATGAACAAATTTATATATGTTATATATATTTTGTTTTGCTATCAGTAAGTATCTTGACGTTATGTGTTCTTAAGATAATACGTAATAGTAAACTACATCTCTGTTGGACGTTTTTTCTGTTTTTTTTAGTGTCTACCAATTGTTTGAATATTTTATTATCTTTTATTATCTTACAAAATATGTTATACTATTTATTGACATATTGAATAATTGTTGTAATCTTTTTTTTATTTGTGTAATGATAATTTTGTAATTATCCAAAATTAATACAACATATTTATTTTTATAGAATACATTTTAGTTATATTTTTAGTATTTTTCTTTTAAAAATGTTTAAATTTCGTGAAGCCCGTGCATTGCACGGGTTATCACGCTAGTGTATATATATATATAAGATGTGATAATCGAAACCGGAGAATCCTCGCTAGAATCATTGTCAGTATCCAAGTTAGGTTTGCAGGGAAAAAAAAAACAAGGAAGGAGAAGGAATACCATCAATGCATGGGTAAAGTAGTGTAATTAAATATGATTGTTTGTGGTGACTTTAGATCGATTGAATAAATTTTACTTTCATGCAAATAATGTACAAAGAAAATTTAAGTAAAATTAGTGTAACTGATATTAATTTTGTTATACACTTATACGGCATGGTTTGCAAATTATTGATTAGATAATAATGATGAATATTTAATAGCCACCAACAATATATTTGAATTTTTACAGAATAA